>NC_069117.1:16212630-16524058 GCF_025612915.1 Magallana angulata
GTATTATGATGAAACGAAATGAAAACCTTCATAGTTTCTTACTTTGCGTTGTTTTGCTGGGCCCATTTTTTAGAATCCTCTGATTTAACAACTCTTTTTGCTTTCAAATCGATCTGAAAAATAAAACATTGTAAATATACTACTGATTCATGTAAGTTATATTGATAAATTTTTTAAAAATCCCCAATTAAATGCGGTTGATTGTCTCTAGAGGGAAATACCTTGTTGGCAACGACAATAAGCTCAGGGTTTCCGGATGAGTATTTTTGCACTTCTTTCAGCCAATTTTCCATATTTTCAAATGTTGACAAATTTGTGACATCAAAAACAAGAAATATGGCGTCTGTGTTGATATATAGTTCATTCCTAACATCGATGTATTCTGGACTGCCAGAGAGATCCCATAGATGTACTCTTACTTTGAAAATTAAGAAGAAATTATACAATGTAAAGTATATATGTATTATACATTAATTTTTAAAAAAAATCATTTCAGATATCGAGAACATTTCCAAATCGTTTTATACACAATATTTTTCCTGTCTATTTGATGTAGCAGATGTGCTGAATTTCTTATTTCAGTTTGCATTTTTCAATTCCATTTTAATTGACTATCATTTTGTGCATAACTCAACCAAGCAAGGATAGGTACATCTATATACTTACAGTCAACCCCCTCCACGTGCTGAATTTTAAACCCATAATCTACACCAACTGTTGGCTGGTACCCACCGCTAAACTGTAAAAACAAATTTACTTTGTAATCATAAGACTTCGTGGCAGCTCAATTCGTGGGTACTTCTCATCAACGAATTAACATCCTTGACGAATTATTAAATTATGGCATGAAAGCCATGTTTTCAATTGTAGGTATAATGTTATAAGATGATACGCGAAATTAAGTCCCACGAACCTTTACATTAAAATTTAAGCAATCCATGAAAATTGGCCCCGAGAATTTTAATGATTCCCCAGTATATGAATGAGATAAACAAACAACCTAAATGGTACATTGATTTTTATCATTACGTTTTTATAACAATATTGTGAAGTAATTGTTCAATTCCATAGTAGATCTACATGTATATGTCCACAATGCAACATCTTTACATAAATAAACAATTTCTTACTTTGCTTTCGCAAAAATGTTTGATAAGACAGGTTTTCCCAACGCATCCATTTCCAATGCCTACAACCTGCAACAGAAAGTGGTCTATATACTAGTTATTCATGCAACCATGCATATATATACATAATTAATTTTTCAAAAATGTATTTATACAATAATTAATAAAAATGCAGAACCTACAAATATGGAAGTGAAATTAGTTTTTGGTTTTTCTTTTGCTATTGTTGCGTTTTATTTTGCATCGACACATCCGTACATGGGATGTTACCTACATGTGGATGTCTAAATATTAACTATATAGTTAGATAAATACATGTACATGTAGGCCTAGTATATATATATAGCTACTAGAGAAATAACAATTAATTTATAGATTCTTTTATAACCATTTAGTGTTTGCCATTTTCTATAAATCGACTATTTATATACTATACCTTTATCCACACCAAGGAATTCACGGCATCCTGGGCATTTTTAGTCAAATGGCCTGGTTTTCTGTCCATGTTTACATTTTACATGTGCGCGGTAGCCATTTTTTGGTCTCCCTCGATACGGTAAACAAAAACAAAATATTAATGGGGAATATTATTTTCCATTTATCTCAATAATATGCACTGAAAGCTTAATGAATAAATAAACATATAAAAGTATGATTTATTCTTTTTAATAATGGGCCTGTTTACAAAACTACATTTTAAACGACACGTTGCAAACAGTTATTTTTAGGTGTTAATGTTCGGGTATCCTCAAGTGTTTTCATGACTCTATACGTTGATTGGGGAAACACCGTAAATTAAAAGAGAAACGGAAAGTAGTGCATTCTGTATGTTTTGCAGTATGGCGCACATATTAATAGCATACGTATTATGGCTAGTTGGTGGAACATGGGGACTTCACCACTTTTATCTTGGGAGGGACAGACAAGCATTTATATGGTGGGCCACATTTGGCGGGTGTTTTGGACTTGGTTGGTTCAGAGACCTATGGCGAATTCCGGAGTATATATTCGCTGCAAACAGAGATAAAGGGTATATGAGAGAATTTGAGCACAAACGAATTTGTTATTCAACCCCACCATTTAATGTAGTGAGATTCTGTGGGGAATTAATCCTTGGATGGTCATTTGGGGTCCTTGTCCGCCTTTGCGTTCCAGAGGAACACGCATATGAAGGAATTGGTTGGTTGATTTGTGTTACTGTACCCCCACTTGCCACCGCTTTAGGTAAGAGTATTATTATCAATTTTTATTTGAACTACTTCTTATTTGTAATTATCTAAAATGGTGTTAATGTTGATTGCCTCTATAAGGGTTTGATAAAAAAAAATCATTTATTTTTGTTCTAATGTTACAATAGTTTTCCATTGCTAGAATTTCAGTATAATGCATTTTAATAAGTAAATTTCTCCAGTCTAATGAATATATTTCAATATTTGGTTTTTTTTTTTCAGGGGTTCATGTGGTTGCCAACGAAAAGCCATGTAGGGCTTCTTTTTATTGGCCACTAGTAGGTGCATTGTGTGGAATTCCCTGGTTAATATATGACTCGGGGAGCATTCACTACTCATCAATACTTGCTACTATATTTGTTAATTGGAAGGGTGTGCAATGGAATCCAGAGGTAGGGAACAACAGACCATTCTGTAGACGCTTCTTGTGTTTGGTTTTTTGTTGTCTTCTATATTCCACCATGTGGGGAGTGGCTATTTATCAAACTGCCAGTATCACCACTAAGGATGGAGAAGAAATTCCACTGAGAGAGGCGATCCCTAACTTCTTTAACTCTCCTGCATGGGCAGAAATGAAGGAATCCCTGAAGCAGTTGTACAAATTCTATCAGGTGCACGGATTCGAGAGGCTTTGGGAAGAATTTGTGGAGAAATTAGACCCGGCAGGAGAAGCACATGCATACAAGGTAGGACCTCGAATACAATGCTACATGTATATTTTATTTGAAAATAGATTCAAGGCAAGAAAAAGTTGGTGATGTTAGCTGGAAAAAAATGTCAGAAATGAAAATATTTTATTTGTGAATGCTTGCATTTACCTTAGTTCCATTGTATATCTATATTGTATGAATCTAAATGGTGAATGATTTACCACGGTATGTCCACAACTTTTTAGCATATTGTTAATAAGGTTTTGTTTTTATATTTTATAATATTCAGTAACTGGTACATATAAATTCATATTCATTGAAATTCAAAATGCATTTACACTAAGATTGAACTTTCTACATCTGATTTTACAGCATATTGCATTGAATGGTATATTATAAATTCATTGATTTGATCTAGTGTTGTCAAATCTGACGATTTTGATAATTGGTTTTTCGCTTGCTTTTTCGGCTTAAGCACTCTGTTACTGGGATGATTGTTCATTTCAGTTTTCATATATAATATATTTTTTTCCCACTTCCTTTAATTATCAGTAGCAATATAAAATTAATGTATTAGCTTTTCATGAACTTTATTTATATTTACAATTACAAACTCCTTTTCAACCCTGATTTATATATGTTGTGATCGAGGAGAATTAATACATGTATAGCAGGTAATTGCCAGTTGTTTTGCAGAGTATCTAGTAAACTGCTGGCTTCCAAATTATGTTTAATTTTAGATGATTTAACATATTTGTAGTCCATGATGTATAAGATACTTCCAATTCAATTAATTTATGTACATTTATCTCAGATTTTGAATCTGCATTTCTTTAAAATTAAAATATTCACACTTTTGATGTCTGTGGTGGCATCTTGCTATAAATAATGTTCCTCAGACTAGCAAAGGTTTAAATGAGGTAAATTATAACCCAGGTCTTGAATACTTTTATATATCCCCTTACAATCAAAGCTATCAATTATATAAACTGAAAACTTATCAAAATAAATTGATCCTGTTTGTGAACCACAAGACCAAGTTTAATGGTAATTGAAAAAGAGAAATGTATTTGCATGCATTTCATACCTTCAACAAATTCTAGCCTGAGTAACCGAATACCAGTTTTACTATCTGATATTTGCATCATTTGGCGCAGTTAACCAGTAAACTGAGTACTCGTTCACAACACTAATTTAAACAAAAAGTATATATTTCTTCTACACTCTTTTTTAGGTCCTAAATATTAAAGAAAATGCTACAGAAAAACAAATCAAAACTAGTTATAGGAAACTAGCAAAAGAGTGGCACCCTGATAAACATGCTGACCCAAGTAAAAAGGCCGAGGCTCAGGAAAAGTTTATGGAGATACAGAGAGCGTATGAAATTCTTTCCAAAATTCAGAGCAAGAGAATGAAAATGAACACGAGGGATAGGCGGAAAGAAGAGGACTATGATCAAACGGGCAGAAAGAAAAGGATGAAAGATGAGTTTTAGGAGTATTTACTCGTAATTATTCATAAGTTAGTTTATGAAGAATTTGTTAAGTGAGGGTTCTTTTTTTCCAGTCATTCTATAATGTTGAACATTGATAGGGATGAATGGTTGTGTGCCCTGGGGAAAGATTTTTTAAAAGCCTTTGAGAGCATAAAGCATGTCATCTAGCTTGTAAATTAGAGTTTTTTCTATAGCTCTCACAAGTATAAACATGATCTGTATCCTGTTAACTACATGTACACAAGTTTTTTTTTCGAAATAGATGTCATATGTATATTACACATATCCTCCTTTTTTTTTTTACTCCAAGAGTTTTACAGTTTTCTAGAGATATGTAACATTCAAGTTTTTATTACTTAAGCTGCTTTATCAATGTGGAAGACATACTTATATAAGGCCAAAATAAAATTATTGTTTGGAATTGCCTCATGGAAATAACGTTACCTTCCGCTGATAAAATTTTATTAGCAAAAAATTTAAAAACTTTTTTTTAATATGTGAAGATTTTATTGTTTACCAATTTTTGATTAGTTAAACTTATTAAGTTTGAAAAATAAAAAAAAAAGATTCCCTGTCTCTCCCCTGGATCTAGAAACCTCCAGATGGCATTTCCACATTTTTTGAAGGATGACCTAATTTAGATACTTGTATGTGGAAATTACCACCACTAGTACAGTATTTCATGCATTTTGTCACAAACGTACACCCCTTTTAGACAATCAGCACATCATAACTGAGCACATGTACTAATTTTTGAAACTATATTTAATATTTTTTGTCTTCTTTATAAAACTTTGCTAAAATGTACAAAATGCATGCATTCCTTAACTTTGTTAGATCTAAAGTATTTTAAAGTATACTTCAACATTGTCTATCTATGCAACTGAATTATTTAAATGATTAAACACTATTGCGTTTATGTCAAAATATTTTTATCTTTTCAGTACACTAAATAAATCATGTATATTAATCAAATCTCAAAATACAAGTCCGTCCTTGTCCTGATATATCTTATATCTTGTGGGGGGGGGGGGGGGGGGGGGGGGGGGGAAGAGAGAGAGAAGGGGGCCATTGTGTCTGTGTTTGTCTTGAAATTAAATCTAACTGTTCATTTTTGTTGATTTGATTACCATTTTTGCAATGTATATATTTTAAAGCTATTACTATACTGTTCATGTTGTTCAAATAGAATAATCATAATGTATTAGAATGTGTATGAAAACTAAACAGATACTGAGGAAAAAACCTGAGACAGATTAAAAACATGTTAATTGCAGTATTTTATTGCATCACTGTATCCAAGATTGTCACAAAACTCTTCTTATTTGTATCAACTGTATACCGTTCATTTACCGGTATTTGTGTTCATTCCGCTGATAATACTTCAGTAGATTAATTAATTGCTTAGCTATTATAAAAAACATGTAGCTGCTGGAATGTCATACATGTATTTTGCAAGAAATAAATTTGTTGTTATGAATAAATGAAACAGGAATGCTCTCTACCATCCTCATTAGCCAATTACAATGTATTCCTTAGGGCAAAAATTAATTAGTATGCATATATTGATGAGGTATGTACTTTATCTCGATGTATGTTATTTAGATAATTAATGAGAAATAGATGAGAATTTAATTTTAACTACAGTTTTCCTGTTAATGTATGAGGAATATATTTTTTTTTAGAAATGCCTGAAATGTATATAGTTTATAGTTCAAATGCATTTTGCATTATAACTTCAAAATGTATTGTTCAGGAAATGCTAGTAGATGTTCTCAATAACATGCAAGCATGCATGTACATATATGTATCAGTTAGCTATAATGTGTTTGTACATTATATCTTATTGTTTGGTAGAAATATTTATTCAGCATTCTCTTTAATAATAGAGAGCTTTTTTGTGCTTTGATCTGCAATATATATTAAGCACTTCCTTACATCAAGATTTTTTCATTTTGTTCTATATTATTGTTATTTCAGGGGCATGGTCACAATTTTGGTCAAAATTTATTCCCTCCTTTTGAATGTTTACAATGCTTCAGTAACGCATTTTTAATGGTTAACCCAAATTTTAGTGTCAGTATTTGAGAGATACAGAATACACAAATCTTTGTTATGTAAACACATCTCAGGTCATGTTTTTGTTTAACTTTTGAAAGTTGAAAAGAAAATTCCAGATTTAGACTTAAAATGAATGTAAAAACAATAGGAGCTGTTTAGTTATGTTCAAAACGAATGAGCAGATAGAAAAATCAACTTGAAAAAGAAATTTAACTGAATATTAAACCAGTGAAAACAAAAATATGGCACAAGCCTTGTTTACATAATGAAGAATTGTGAGCTCTGTATCTTGCTTATAACCTTAAAACTGACCATCAAATTTTGGTTGATCTTTAAAAATGCATCATTAAAGCATTATAAACAATATAAATAGCAAAAAATACTTGGCCAAAATCGTGACCATGTCTTTTAATGTTGAATGAATCTCTTTACATGAATGGCACCTTGAATGCTTTAATATCAAGAATTCAAATAATTTTGAACATGTAAATGTACAATGACTATTGTAGGTACTCAGGTCAAGCATAGTACATTTGTGTGTATTAGATCTGTTCCATCTAGATAATAGATAAGCTGAAATCTCATAAATGCATTATATATATTCTTTCATAAGTGAATACAGTTATCAGATCATTTTTATTTTAAAAATTTCATTTATTGTATATTTTAAAGTTTTTTGCCTCTTTTAAGATTATTCCTGCCACTTGACATTTCAAGTTAATCATTTTTATTTGTTTTGTTAGTATTTTGTGTGGTTGTTTTAATTTTTTTTTGATAAAGAAATAATTTGGCTCAATGGTGTAACTATAATTATTGGTGGAAGTTTAAAAAAAAATTATAACAACATATAATAAATACATGTATGTAATATTTAATTATTTTTATTTCATTTGGGTTTTTTTACTGTTTCAAAATAGTATCATTTTAATGGTTCATAATCACTTTATTCATTTTTTTTAAAAATTTACATTATTTATTATGTAATTGAAGTTAAAAAATATGTATGGTTTTTTCTTTACTCTTTAGACTTTTTCTCAATTGTATTTATCTTGAAAGGGGGATAATTAACAGAATACGCATTATTCTTTTGTTTGTATTTATCTAATAAATGAAAACCACTCTATATTGCTGTTTTGTGTGATTCATAAGATAGTAAATCAGTGGTTTCATGCGCGGATCCACAAATATTTCCGGGAGAAGGCGGATATTGATCATTGTGTTCGATTGGGGAGAACAGGGCGCATCAAAGGCCTAATTGAGATAATTTGCCCAGAAAGAATGCCCGCCCCTTGCCTCCCGCTTTAGATCCGCGCACGGTTCATGGTCGCTTCATTACTAGTACAACTGGCCGTAGTCCATTACATGTAGATTGCTGATCCACCTGAAAGTGTAACCATGTCGGACATCTAGGACGGTTGATTTTTGGGACTGCGGTCACTGCTGGTGGAATTCCTCATATATGAATAGTTCATGTTAAGGTGTCTGTCTGTCAAGGTGTTTGATTGGTAAAAAGAAAGTCTTCCTGATCTCAGACTTCAGATTATTACAGTGCTACATGCATGTATTAATTGTCCATCGCTTGGTTCAGCGTCACTAAGGATGCTTATTGCTCGCAATTTCCAGATTTACATTCATAAACTACATTGAAACCAAACTTTAAAAAAAAGTAATTGTGAAAAGAAATAAGTACATTCATCCGTCTGTTTTTGGTTATGTAAAGAATTCAGCAAATTTTATAAAATTGCGAGAAAAAAGACCTTTTAATAATATATTAGTAGAAATATATGATAGGAACAAGATATTCAAAGGTCGTACAAGTTCATTCGATCTTTACAATACACGGCAGAAAAAGATACTGTCTTGAAGGCCGTTCGAATTTGCAACAATAAACTTTTGAATTTTAAGGGGGGGGGGGGGGGTAGGCAGTGTCCTCCCTTCTGTGGTTGGTTTTAATGTATTTTAATGTATTTTCGTTACAGAAGGATAAGGCACAAGTTCAGAACTTGACCTTCAATTCCCTCTCTATTACTATCTCCACTGTTAAATAGTTGTTTCTGTCTTTTCCAACGTACATTTGAAAATATTTATGAAATATAACCTTCTAATGTGCGTTAAAATTAAGGTAGACATTTTTGCTTGTTGCTTTGTCGCCAGAATAATAGCATTTGCGTTATAATTCAGGATTTTTGTCTTTCCTTGTTACCAAGCGAATTTATGTTAATTTTACGTTTCTATAAAATATTTTGATAAAATATTGCTATAGTTGATAGATTTTTATGCCAGGTAGTTCGCTTTAATTAGTCTACGTTATTAATAACTACATGTACTAGTATATCTAAACGTTAAGTGGTCAGCTAACTCAAGGAAACTCTCGGCCTAGCGTGTTAATTTAGACAGAACAGGGGTCTGGGACATTCCCAGGATGTTCAACGGAGAGGCTTGTGGGGTCTTCTAATAAGCGTCAATGGTATACAAATAGGCGACCATTATTGAAAACCCTCTCTCTCATCAAACAGAAATATGGCTCCAATGCGGGGACTTTGGGTTTTGCTTCTTGTTTTATGTAAGTATTTGTGCCGAGAGAGATTATGTTTTTTGCAGAATAATAATCTGGCAGTTTAAAAACATATTTGAGTGAATCCAAAAGTCACAAGTAGTTTTGATTTAATTCTGATTATAGTTTCAATTTATAAAGTTCGATACTAGGAGAGGAAAACTTGACTCGCATACTGCTATCCTAAAAATGAATAGCATATAATTTGAATTAAAATTCAAAGACGCTTATAAGCGATAACAATATTATTATTCAATATGCAAAATACTAGTAAATAACGTTGGATTAAATGATATATACCTATTGTAGCATGTTCTTAAAATTTCAAAATCAATGTCAATCTTTATGTATTTTCAGTCGTAGTTCAGCTTTAACAACTGTGTGAAAAAATCGTTGATGTATTATTCTAAAGAAAAAAATTAATTGCTTGGTAGAATACATGTATATATTAATACACTTTCATCGGTATTTGAAAATTTCTGTACCAAACGTTTTAACGTTTTATAGAGAACCAAAGATTATTTTTTCTTTGTTTTTATAAATTTGAATAAACTTATAATTTTTTTTTTTCAATCGGAGGCAGTAAAGATTGACTTAGTTACGCTAAGGAGTTAATCCAATGGCCGTTTAGCGCCACACATGACGCGTGTTTTCCCTCGGTGCAGGTTGTTGCGACACGGATGATTGTCATCCTATAGAAAGCCTTACGTGTCACGCATCGGTGATTTAAAGCCCTGTGTTCTGGGGCCCAAACATTGTTCTTCGGGAAAAGTGTCGCAGTAAAAGCCTACACAACTACATATGTTTGTAATTAAGCGGAAACAACGAATATCTGTTTTCTAGGTTGTTCAGTCTGTTAATAGATTATTATTATTTATAACTAACTGTGCAGAGACACCAGTACAATATAATAGTGTTTTTGCGGTTAAAATAGAGGAAAGCCATTACAAAAAAACCAAATAAAATTATATTGAAACGTATTACGATTTGTATAATAAATTATCATGTGTATTTTTTTTAACAAATTCACGTTTTATTACTTCCGAGCTATTTGTTTGTCTGCGTCTACTTTCAGACTTGGACCCCGCGAACAGCCAATGGGGATTGAGCTTTGGTTGGTTTTGGGGGAATTTAGAAGATCTGAAGTCATCCACAGTAGAATCCGGTGTTGTTAAATCTTCCTCGTATATTCCTGGATCCAGGACCAAAACATCTCTGTTTGGAAACGGTGATGGCTCTTCGTCAGAGGAAGATTCTTTCGCTATTCTGTCTTCTATAGTGGGCAGGCAAGAGCGCAACACACCCTTAAGGTCACGCAATGGAAAAGGCGTAGGGAAAAAGAAGAGATTGAGAAAGTATCGCAAGAGGAACAAAGCATTGCGAAGAACCCAGCAGTATCGTAAAGGTCTTCAAGCGATTCGAAAAAAGTATAACAACCATGTTCGAAGAAAGTATAGTAACAGGCCTTATAAAGAAGAAAACAAACACACACAACAAAACAGAGAAACTATAAAATATGGATCCCATAGCAATCCATTCACATCACAAGGCAGACAAAAGACAACTACATTGGAGGACATTGTAAATGGTATTCATGGCAGTCAAGGTACCATAAATCCTACAGAATCTGGACCCCAAAGTAGCCGACCCGTCTCACCAGGAAAACAAAAATCCACAACATTAGAGGAGATAGTGAATGGCAATTATGATAGTCAAAGTAGCATTAATCCTACAGAATCTGGACCCCAAAGTAGCCGACCCGTCCCACCAGGAAAACAAAAATCCACAACATTAGAGGAGATAGTGAATGGCAATTATGATAGTCAAAGTAGCATTAATCCTACAGAATATGGACCCCAAAGCAACTCGCATGGAAAACAAAAGACAAGTACATTGGAGGAAATAGTAAGTGGCAGTCATGGTATCCAGTCTTCTTCGGTAATACCAGGTACGCAATCCAACGGACAAACAATCTTGCAGTCACAACCACAAGGAAGAAACTCAAACGTCATTCGAAAGAAATCAAGAAATGTTTCGAATCGTGCTGGAAACATTGGGACAACTTCACGTGGTGAACTGGAAGTAGAGCATGGGAATGAAACAGAGGCTACTGATGCTCCGGAATCAGAAGGACAGACTACATTACCGACAACCACTACGACCGAGTTCACAACACCGGAAGTAGAGTATGAAAAGGAATACTACGACGGGATGGACTTATTTGGATTCGGACCTGATCCTTTTTATTCTAATCTCGGATTATCCAGAGGAGACAATATCTATGAAAATGGATTCACCACACCCCTTACAAAAACTCAGCAAGAAAATAGAAATAGTAATGCTAAAACACAGAGCAAAGGACAAACGTTAAATACTCAAGCTTCACCTCTCAAATCTAACGACGTTGCCGCAAAAGACCTAGAAACGGCTCCCCACAGTGCGCATGATTCACAGAATAACAAAACGGTTTCCGATGGAAGCAACAACAATATAAAAGATTTTAAAAAGGTAGAGAGTTCACCCGCTTCGCTACCTGCTGTCACCGAACACGCTTCAGCTCATTCTACATCTGCAGTACATCCGCAGCAGAACAAAAATCTGAGCAAAGATGTTGATATTCATAGCCAAAGAAGCCTTTCCAGGAAACCACAGACGGTTTCTATTCCAAAAGAAGCGGAAAACAGATATTTGATGAAACACGGTAAAGTACCTCATAAACAGCAACAGGAGAAGACTGACAACCAGTTCAACTTACATGCTGATCACCCCCAAGCCTGGAAGTCTTATGACATAGTTAATCCCCAACAACATTTACTTACTGACAGTAGAAGTAACATTCAAAGTTCCAAATCTGTCTCATCTGGACCCACAAACGTAAAACCAACACAATATCAAATGTCAGATTCGACTACTCCATCTATAGAAAGCCAATCTCTTTCGAAAATTGCGTGGAAAAGTTCAAAGGGGAGCGATTTTACGGTTGGTAAAAATAATGGTCAAAAGACCAACCAAGAGGTGAACAAAGAAGGAATTACTTCATTTGACAAACAATTCAGAAATAACCAAAACGTTCAAACATATAATCGAGTAGGGTCTGGTAGAGCGAATTATATAGAAAGGAATTCTTTCCAGACATCAGGAGTTCAAGCAAATTCACCACCGGCTCATGGTGGCAAATCTTCTATTCATAATAACTCTATAATGAAAGGTAACGACCAAGGGACATCTTTACCATTAAGAGGAAGCGATGCAGGAGGGGGCGCAAATAATGCCAATCCTAGCCCAGGAGACAACATTACCAATGGTAAAAACGGCAAAAAAATAAACGCCTTGTTTTTGACACCTGCACAAAAAGCCAAGAAAAATTCCGAGTACTCGAGTAAAATTGAGAAAACTTGGGTAGACGGATTTCTTCCGGATAAAAATTCAATAAACGAACAGTCAGTCAAAGGCAATGATCCATCACACAAAAATATAAAAGGTAATGAACCAGGACCAAAGACCATAAATTCTTTATTTAGTCTCACTGAAACCGCATCCGAGGACAAAAACGCTCAACTACAGCAGTATAGAAAACAATCAATCGCATCCAAACCTTTAGTTCCACCGAGGGTGCATTCTTCTGAAATGCATGACTCGGCATCATCAAACACTATTTCGGTTGTACCGAAAGTAAGAAACATCAATGATTCTAAACAGAATTATATCAGTTCTAACACACAGTCAAAGCCAAATTTGGACACGGCGATTAAAAAGAGGCCAATGTCGACACTATCACACATGCCCTCCTCAGTCACCGCCATCCCTTCACATATACCGCAATCGTCTTGGGAAAGAAGCGTTAACGATCGTATGTCTCACAAATACGGAAAACCGATACTTAGTGGAGGAAAGAGTGCAACTATGGCGGATCACCACCGAAAGGATTCGATAAAAGACGTACGGAGGTTAAATGTTGACAAAACTGAAAATAAAGTCTTTGACCGCATCAAACAACACGGAATTAATACACAGGAAAGTGCTAATGGTGTTCATCGGATACCAACAACCAGTGACTCGCTTATAATTCCATCAAAATCCAGAATCAGCATTGCAGGAGATATAAAAAATGACATCCATCAATCAAAACCACATAAAACATCCAGTTTTGTTGAAAACACCAGTACAAAAGACCAGACAAAATCACAATTAAATGAAGCACCACTCAATACGCCACAAAAGGTGAAGCCACCAAATTTGATATCTGAAGGTTTCCCATCGCGCATGAACAAAATAAGTTCAAATAATACTGCTGAAGAGACAGAAATAATTCCTGATATCCCAGGTCAAGGTGATGTTCATATAAAACTGCCTGAGATACCTACCCGACTAACGAAGGCTCTCGGTCAAAGAGATAGAACCAACAGTCACCAGAAAAGCCCACCTGCACCACCTGTTGTTGTCGAGCAAATTCAAATTCCAAATAAAAGCACATTTAGCTTCCCAAACTCCAATAAAACACAGGAAGCAAAGTCAACATCAATAGACGGAACGTTGGCTAATCTTCAACGTCCAGAAGAAACGGCTAATAAACTGAAACTAACTCTCCTTGAAACCGAACAAAAACCACATACAAGAGTTGCTGCCCCTAACGCTGTTAAATCAAACAAGCGTCAAGAAGCCAAGAAAAAGATTATACAAGCACAGGACATACAATTGATACCATATTCAAATGCCATTCCTTTAGACAAGATCATGCGAAAACAACAGAATCATTTCCGAAAGTCTCCTTCGATTCACTCGAGTACTAATATGCACGGATTAGGGAAAAGGTACGACAAGCCAGTTAATAGGCATAGCAAATCAAACACGATAGAAAAACATCCAAGCAATAAGGCTGATTTCAATCACAAATCTTCAGATACATTCAGGCTTACATCGGCCGAGATGATGAATACTCCTAACAAGAAAGAAAGAAAACGTCCATTGTGGACCACAAACAAAATCCTTAATCAAAACCATGTGAATTCAATCATAGTTCATCATAAAAGAACGGGAGGAGGACGAAATATTATTCCAGAGATGAAATTTCAAATAAATAAGAAAACACCATCTGGAAAAATCGCATCACCGAATGCTCGAGAGTATCAGTCATCACCAGTTAAAGTTGAAAAAATTACAAAACATCCGAAGGTGTCTCTTCTCTCAAAATATCAGAAAAAACCTGTGCAAAAATCAGAACTAAATGCTATTGTCGGACTAAAACGAATTTCTCCTATGGGTTATAGTAAACAAGCAGCCAATGATAAAAAATATAGGCAAAATCATCCTAATGGTCTTTCAAATTCTAATGGTCTTAAAAAGATGGTAGGTTCAGGACGGCGGTTCAACATCAAACCTAAAGCAGTTGTTACGGATTCTCCTAAGAAAACGACCCCAGTCGGTGAAAATAAATTTGAACAGGAAATGAATGGGCCAGCAAATGAAGTCAAACCTTCTGGTGGATTGAAAACAACGTTTAATCCCGCGACTGAAAATGAAATAGAAGTAGAAGGTGGTATAACGACTTTACGGAGTAGTTCCAGCTCTACTAGTCCAATCTCAGTTAGTGGAGAAACCGAAAGTGAGGGCGAAGAACAAACCATGACTTCAAAGATACAACAAACTACAGAACAATCAACATCTACTCAACAAGATGAAATGGAGTACGAGTATGAATATGAGTATTCGACAACAACAGACGTGAATGGCAGAATGGGCTCCGACCGAGACCCTTCTGTGGTTGGAACAGCAGGTGATAATATTTTCAGTGGTTCTTGGAAGGATGCAGCTCGCCAAAATGCGAGAGAGATCGCCCTGGAAATGGAAGGAACGTGGACAGGTTGGCTTAAAAGATCTAACTGTTGTATGACATTTGCTGTGCCTACTTGATTTCGTAAACTAATAGGATTTTTTTAACCTTTTCAGCTGTGAATGCCAGTGTCATTGGAAGACAAAATACATGTCCATCTTACAAAATGCGCTACCAGAGAAATGCGGTTGTCTTCGATACCATCGATGAACAATGCAGAATGTATGTTATGTGCTCTCTCTCTCTCTCTCTCTCTCTCTCTCTCTCTCTCTCTCTCTCTCTCTCTCTCTATATATATATATTTAGGCCTAAGATAATATATATTTCAGTTAAAGCCTAAACAAACTTTCTACCTATTGTGTTCTCACTTTACAGTATAATAACATGGAATAAGCGACAACAGAGGGAACAGGTGAAGGAGAAACTTTGGTGGGGTATCAACACTTACTATCGATCAAGGTATGCTACATGTAATACCACTAGAGGGCTCTGTAAACAACATTGTACGAGTACCTTAAATTAATTTTACCAACAGCTATCGTCACGATTAAGTACATTATTCAGAATACCTGTTATGAAACCCTGATCGCAAAAAGCCAATATGACAACGCTAATAAAAAAAATTAAGCGGTTTGAGGTTCCTCGTTTTAATTGTGTAGCCAAAGAATTTTGAGGAAAACACAGCTTAAAGTAAATGTAATTCTTTTCTTAAGGTCTGTATATGTACCAGTTGTGACGTATGTTGATCTTCGATGAATAATGAGAACAAAGAAACAGAGGGAGAAATCCAGTTGTTGTAGATGAACTGAAAGCAAAGGATGCGTTTTAAACTTGGATAGAAAAACTTATTTTTTATGACGCAGATTTGTGGCAAATGGTAGATATGATGTCTACATGTAAATTGGAGAGATATGGCTCGGAATGAAACTTTGATTGACATGGAATTTTCATATTATTTTTTTTCCTCACATGTGTAATGCACGGGTACATTATACGAGTAGAGCTATTCCTAATTAATGTACATTGTATGTTGATTTTGTAATTGCTTTTAAAGATTTCCCTTGTCTTAAGATTTTTTTGGTCATATAATATGTGAATCAGTTGAAGCTTGGATAATTATAATAATTAGTCACCATGGTGTGTATATACATTCATTAGTGTTTCATATATATTGTAAAATTTTTGGTTAAATTTCGAACATGAAATTTGATTAAGGATCTTTCAAAAATACTACATGCATAAAAATATGTATAATGTGCTTAAAATTATGCTTTATTTGTATATAAGACAATAATATGTACATATATTTTTAAGGTATATTTATGTACGTACATGATTTATAGAGATTATGCATAACATACTTTAACATACTTTAACTAAATTTTTGATTTGTCTTAGTAAAGAAAAGTAAGTGAATAGTATTTTGATATACGATGAATGTACATGAATATGCATTAAGACATACTTTTTTTATAGTGTATAATGTAAGTGATGAAAAATCTACAAATGATATTTTGATATACAATGAATGTACATGGTTATGCATAGAGTACAAATTGTAAGTAATGAGAAGAAATGTGATTAAATTTTACCTGGCAATTCATGTTTGACAAAAAAAACCAAATTGCAATTCTTTATATAAATGTGAATATACTCAGGGACAAAAGACATTTGTGAATCAAATGGAATGTAGCTTTGCTGCATTTATAAAATTGCACATTCATAACAGTATTTTCATGCAACGGTACCATTTCATTTGATATCGAGGAGAGAAAATCGCACTTTTTCTTGAGTGGACCCTGTATTGTAGCCTTCCTCCTCTTGATCAGTCAACACTATGTCCGGGGTGTTCAGTTTATTACGCAGAGGTACTCTTTCGTAAGAACCAGACTCAAAAGTAGACACGCTTCTTTGTGATGACGCAGACAGTGGCGGTGATGACATAGGCGGTCTCTTTGAATAGAAATGAGGCTCCTCCGTCAACTTTATGATTTTTGGATGATCTTCATTGAATGTATTGTTTCGGGGTCTAAAATTTTGAAATAAAGTTTGATTGATATAAAAACTGATTGTGCGATACTGGAAATGCAATTTAATTTTAATTCATTAACCGAGTAGCTTGCATTTTTTTAAAAAGTTTATATCGCTACATACAAGTATCCAAAAATGTAGTCCTGTAATTTACATGACCTTACTAGATTTGAATAAGAGACCCTTTCTTTTTACATGAAAATTTAAGTAATTGATAAATAACGAAATGGTGTTGAATAGTTTAGAGAAAACATTGTTTTCTCTAAACTATTCAACACTAACGAGTTATTTATCTTACTTAAAAAAATTCCCCCATTTGAGCCTCTAAGAAGCATTGACCCACTCATATATCCAACTGTGATGTCACACAAAAGTAAAATTCCAGCAATACCATACACAATAGCCTAACCAAACACACCTTTTTAATCATGGACGAGTGAACAGATGCGCATGTTATAGAAAACCATACCGCTGTACTGAGCAGACATAGATTTAGAAGATGATTTTTTTAACGCAAAGTACACACTTGTACAATGTATATAGAGATCTACAATTCCTGGAAAGACACGGATACCGTTTGAATGCATGATATTTTAAACTTGCAAGGAGAAAGGAAAAATCAGAATTTTGACGTCAATTAACAGACGATGATTCATCTAAAAATTGATAGGAGTCTTATGAAGTCATAGTGCGACAATATTTCCTATATTGTTAAACTAATTAGAGTGATATGGTTCAAGGTTCAAATGGGAAGTCTAAAAGTTTATGAAAGTGATTTACATGTGATCCCGAATCTATCAAAATTAAGAAAAGGAGATATTTCTGCAAAACATTTATTCGTGGCTTATCGGATATACATTTATGGATGACAAAATTCTGTCTTATAAATTTGGATTTATATTGGAAATACACGTTTCAACATTTTTTTCAGTTTTCTTTGTTTAATGCCCTGTTGGATATTTGAATATCCAACTGATTGACGGTTGGATATTAAAAATATCCAACTCCTATCAGTTGGATATTTATATATCCAACACCTGCTGGTTGAATAGTGAAAATAAACGTTGACTAAATACAATGGGTGACGTCATAGAAGTTTTTTAATGTTACATACAAACGTGGCCGAGACTGGCGAAGTCTTTCAAGGCTGTCCGTGTCATCTGAAATAAATCGAAATAGAAAGAGTAGAAAATAGAGATTACACTCACAAATGTAAAGACTTATCATTTTGTATACACCGTCTTGTCGAGGCTTACATGCGTAATTCTTTTTCTTCGCTCTTTGGTTGCATTTTACATATACTCCACAACACACGATCGCCAGGAAAACGACGACACTACCAACTATTATAGCAATCAACAAAGGAGGACTTGTTGCTAGGGATACCTCTGAAATATAAGCCGAGAAAACGTTAAGTAAACATGTACTTAGTAAGACCTCTGAAAATGGAATACTCTTTAAATCAATTTCTCAAAATACTATCAAAGTGACATTCACCTTTGACATCAACTTGTAAACGTGATGAGGCCGAGCTAAAGTAGCTGGACTTCGCTTCACACGTGTATTCTCCAGCCTCGCTTCCAGAAACGTCAAACACAACGAGATGGCCATTATCAAGTCCGCCGTACGGCAGGAACGTGACACGAGACGAGAGTTCAGAGAGACTCCTCCCATTCTTCTTCCACACGACTGACGGGGTGGGGTACCCAGCTGTCTTACAGTACAAGTGGAGAGAGTCCCCCACGTTTATTGTCTTCATTCCGTCAAGCATAGTTTTGGGGGGTGCTGTTAAGTGAATGATGAACAAATTTTAAAACTTCAACGCTAGTAATTTCTGGAGACATATATTCGTAATTAGGATCATATCTTCTATTTTACCATATATTTCCATGGTTATCGACACCTGCTGCTGAGCAGGGGACCCCACTTCTAGGAGTATGTTGCATTCATACTTTCCAGCGTCCGATAGTTCTAAATAGAAATTAATATAATGGTTTTAAATGGGTTATTGCAATGCTTCCTTTTGCTCGATATTAAGTTCTACCATATGGTATAAAATAAAATTATTACTAACGTGTACGGGTGATTTGAAGAGTCCTTGAGTTTGGGAAATAATTCATTCGTCCGTGAGAATCGAGGTCTTTTATGGAATTCCCTTCTTTTGTCCAAAACATTTGATACGGGACGTCAGTTGGCAGACCTTTTACGTCGCACTCTAGGTACATTGTCTGGTTGGGCGTGATTGCCTGCCAGGAACCGTTACCGCTGACTATACGAGGAAAAGAAACGTTGAATTAAATTTTATGGAAAATCATATACTAATACGAGAATCCAAAGTAACTTGTTTTTTTCAAAACCTTACCTGAGAGTACATTCACCTCCCAAGTCCGGGACATTTCACCAATCCGACAGGTGTAGTTGCCACTGTCAGTGACATCGACGTAAGGTTTCCGTATTGATGACGTTACAAAAACAGCTCCGTCGGACTTCTTGACGTCTCTGGTAATTTGGAATTGTCGGTTGTTAATATCACCACCAGCGTACTCCCAGGAAAAGTCACGGCGATTCAGTGACCGGTACTCACAGGACAGGTGTACAGCGTTCTGAGAGGACACCCAGTACCTGTCTATCTTTGGACTTTTTTCCAGTGTCACTGTCAGCGACAAAGCAATCACAGTAATTTTCAAAAATATAAAGGCATATGAGTATACCAGTACAATAGAGTGCTTTAAAGGATAGAAATGAAATCAACAGTTACTAAAATTTTGCGAGATCAGTCACAGATAACAATGTCAAAGTGGAAATGAAGTATATACAAATAATAATAAACTACATTTTTATTTGATCAAAAAGCGCGTAATACAAACAGGATTAGATTATTAATATACAATGACGTACATCGTTGAATTCTCTATCTTGTGATACTCACTTGCATGGACCGTTATAGTTTCACTGAAGGTACTGTTGGGGATAAAACACGTGTAATTTCCTGAATCCAGGAACTCCGTGGTGGCCTTAGTGATTGTGTCTGTAATTGTTACTCTTCCTCCGGATAGCTGTTCCTTGGAACTTCTTCTGAAACCGTCCACCATTCCCATGCGAACATAGTCTTTGGACCAAGACACAACGTCCCTTTTGGATCCAGTGTATTCGCACGAAATCTTCAACGTCTCTGGTACCGGCAAATTGATGGTTTTTCTTATCGGTTCTAATATTCGTAAATCTTTAAGAGATTAAAATTTCTATATTAACGTTTACAGTATATTCTAAATGAAAGACATAATTAGAACCATTTTAACATGGCCTTGGACATTCCGTTGGATGTAACTATCTATTTCTTGTGTCAAAACAAGTTAAAATGACGCTGGTTTCAAGCGAAATATACACCGATTGCGTAGTCTTCGCTCGAAAGCCAGACAAATCTTGTTGATTTCAGAGAGCCTTGGCTGAATGGCTAGCAATGATATAGACAGGCCTACGTCACATTGCGTTTGACACGACTACCCAAAGTCCAAGCTCTTGTTAAAATGGTTCTAAGTTAAGCATATTCGCTCAGTGTACGTTTTAAATTATGCAAATGTAATTTGTATGCTAAAACCTTAGATTTACTTTTCTATCATTATATAAAATAAGCAAAAACACCCCCAGAAAACCAAAACTTGTGCCACATACTTTGGGGTATGAGACATCCTTTGATCTCCAGCCTCAGTGCTATGTTCCCGTGCCAGGCTGTGGGAGAGATTCTGATGTACTTGGTTATGATGGGGGAGGGAAGGTCATTCTTCACAACCGTGCCCGAGTCAGTGTTAGCGCGGAAATACTGTCAAACAATAAAACAGTTAGTTACCTTAATACGAGACAATAAACTAGATTAAAGGGAAAACTATGGGCGAGGACAAGCAACGTGTTGTTATAATAAATCTAAAATTAATGAAATTAAAATCAGAAAAAAATTCTACAACGTAGATCAAATTTACTTTCTAAATATACAAATAAAATAACTATTTTTAAAATACTTTAAAAATGTAAAATTTCGAAAAAAAAAAAAAAAAGAGTTCTGGGTTTTTTTTAATTAAAGATTATCGTATTTATCTTAGATTTCATATTAAAAAATGATATTCCAGTGATGTACAAAGTAACGATAAAATAGAAATAGGTCAAATTCTTATCTAAAAAATTTCAAATGATTTTGAAATTCTTTCAAACGTTCATCGAAGAGAAAAGGATTCGAAATTTCTTCAGTAATCAAATATTATCCAGTACCAAAGATTATCTGAAAAATCTTAATTACAAGAGGGAATGTCGTTAGCTATGCAGAAAACATTAGCGCGATATCTTTGTGTTTGATATGCTGATAGATACGCTGTTATTGGTTGTAAGCTTTTATATATTGATGGGTTTAGAAAAGATTGACAGAAACCACATGAAACAAGTTATTTTGGTTCCCCTGAAAGAGGTTAGAGCAAAGTGGGTGGAATTATTTTGACAGATTCAAGCCCTTTTTAATATTCTTTAAATACTTTTTTAACATCTAAAAACTGATCTTGAATCTTTCCACATTCGAAGTTATCCAATGACCCGTGTATGAAAAAAAATAGCAAAGAAATTTCTCATATTGATAAAATAAAAAGATATAATCACATGATTATGTTATACATCTGTACATTTTACACAGCTTTTATATATATGTATATGATGTACATGTAGAAGTTTTGTGGTTTATTATTTAGATATCATGTTACCTTCCCACATGTTAAGGCTATATTGTGTTAAGCCAAAATAAGAATGTCACTTTACCAGGATATTTTTCGACCTACGTATTTGGGGATTGTGCTGAAATCAAATGACAGATATAGTGCAAATCGAAATCATCCTCATTTACATCGTCAAATGAAAATGAAAATAAATAAAGGTTTTAAACACTGTTCTCAAATTGTTTTTTATTCTTACAAAAAGTGATATTTTCATCAATTAATACGGTAATAATGATAAGAATAATGACTTACCAGGTCATTCCCTGATTGGTCTTTGTATTTTTGCCATGAGACGCCATCTTGGCTGAATTGGACTCTGTACTCTGTAACCCAGTCTGATTGGTTACAACAATTGGATTCAAATCTACCTTGAGTCCAAATTGAGCGAACAATGCTTTGTGCTTTGAATGCAACCTTTAAAACCAACAACAAAAATTAACGCAACGAGGACATTTTCGCAAAATAATAAGTAGGTACAAGTAATTCAAACAAAATTCGCAAGAAGAAAAAGTTCGTCCGCTAATTAACAAATTATAGAATTTTATATGACAAATTATTTTGACCATTAGGAGTTCGTGCGAGTAACAAATACTTGTAAAGGAAACATCTATTTGATATATCTAGTAAATATATATGGACCAAGTTAAAATTGGGTATAAGAAGTCTCACTTGAATCCATTCGTTTTTGTCCTTGTCGTTTGCCACCCATCCTCCGCCCATAATGACGTAATTTCCGTTCTCTATTTGTACACGTACGTCCTCTAGATTTAACCTTGCTCTCTCTGGACTGTCCCTGTATATGGAATCTTCATAATATGACGACGCTGTCATGTGACTATCAGGGACTCCGTGTGGTCCAGAAACCAAAAGGTTATTGCATTCACCTTAAATTGAAAATGTCTTCTTTCCAGAATGTTTTGATATTTCGTTAATATTTCTTTTCAATAAATAAATCATAAAGTCACTTTCATTCCTTTACATTTTAATAATAATATACATATTGATAATAATTTTAAGATATTAACCCTGATAAATTTCCAGTGTAACCGTTTTGGATAGAGGACCCGCAGTACAGGTGTAATCGCCAGAGTCAGAGAAACTAGCCCTAGACTTCGATATATCTACTTTCGTAAGTACAAAGTTGCCTGTTTGTACAATACTACCGACGACAAATCCACTTTTCTTCAGATCTCTACCGGATGAAGAAGACCATGTGACGTCCAGACGATGGCTTCCTTGATATTCACATGTCAGTGTCACCCGCTCGCCTTCAAATGCTATCACTCGTTCAGTTTTCGGAAAAATCTTCAGTCTCCCTGTAATTATTTTAAGAAAAAAATTATATCACAAAAACACATTTTCATATTCTTCACAATCAATAAGTGTTTGCAATTGATACCAAAACATTTAATTATTCAGTTAATAAAGCCACAGAAACTACACTATGGTAAAACATAGATCCATATTTTCCAAACACTGATGCCTATCGAAATGTCCAAAATTAATTAAGCTTTTCAAAGTTTTCAAACCTAGTCGATGAGAGAACACAAAGTTAGATTTAATACCTTTGACAACATTGATTTTGACGCTTTTCATGGCATTATCTGCCCTGCATTCATACATTCCAGCATCATCAAAGTTGATGTTTGACTTCATGTATCGTAGTCTTGTCGTCTGCTGTCCATCAACGTCAGTAAACGCGTCTGACGTAATGGTCACCTGATCGCTGACGTGTGCAAGGCTCTCATTGTGATACAGTTGAACACTTTCATGATATTTTGAAGAAAATGTACAACTGATACTAAGATCTCTTCCATATCGAGCCCATTCCTCAGACTCTGGACTAATTTTCAAAAGAGATGCTGAAAAATACCATGAACATTCTTATAGTGTATGATCTAGATGAATAGAGTTTACAATCCTCACATATTTTTGGGCAACGTTTAACGAATGTAATGGGTTTATATTAATATTTTATTAATAAATCGACATTCAATGTTCGGTTTTGATTGGTTTTTATGTTTCATTATTATTCAAGTTTGTTGGGTTGTTTATTTGGTTGGCTTTTGTCGTTCTTATTTATATCCATGTCCGAAGAATTTTTCGTTTCTTATAATATATTGGACATTTTATCAAGCTGAAAAAGAAATATTAGAGAGTTTTGTCTATAAATTATAGTATTTTAAAATCAGCTAGTAAACGTGTTTCCATTACTAAACACATGAAGTGCGCGATGTTTAGCGCGCGTGACCCGAAAACTGACTCGGGTATCCTGCTATTTAATGGGTTACTTATGAAATAAATACTAATTGATATCAATTGAATCAATCACCAGAGCCGGTTTGTGTAGTCTGAATTGTTAATTGGGAGGTGCACAGATTGAATGGCGCTAATGGCCGATCATGACAGGAGATAGAATGTGGGGTCTCTATCTCAGTATCTGGATATCGGGATAATCTACGTACAGTGCTCAGTACCACCCGGACAGGCCAGACAGTCTGTCTGTTTGTCTGTTTTGAATATTTTTATTGCATTTATAATAACACATGTATACAAAGGGTTTGAACAAAAGTTTTTACAACTTACGAGGTTCTCACCTTAAAATAAATATGATAAAATATGGCATAATAAAGACATGAAATATACGCTACAAAACAAGAATGGACATACAGTAGTAGATATATGATTAAATGTAAAGTACCAGTTTGTTAAAGTCTCCTTGTATGTGTCAAAGGAAGTTCGACTAGGCTGCAATATTGCAATCAATCTTAATTTTGGTATGAATTCTAAGAGCTTACATTTTAACGCAAATTCTGAAGGTATATGACAAAAATGTGTTTTTCATCGTATGAGTGATTGTTTGCTCCAACACTGTATAGTAATATTGGAGAAAACCAAACGATAAAATTACAGCCGTAGTTTTAAATGCAGCAACATTGACGATTTTCCCACAACGGTTTCATAGCTTCCACTCTACACTAAATTGTATACAGATGTGTATTCAAGACAAACTTAAATTTCTCCGTTATCACGCACACAAGCAATTTCAGAATTCATCGTTTGTTGTTGTTGTTGTTTTTTTTAAATAAGTAAACTTCATATATACGTTCTGCTTAATAATAGAGAGGTTGAGATTTCAAACGTGTACTAGTACGTGTACGTGAACTAGGGGAATCACCTAAATTTTCGCGTATTACGTCATCATTTTTTGTGACGACATGGTTTCTACACGTTCTCTAAACTTGTAGAGTGTCGTCTACACGTAAGTACAAACGTGTAGCTTTTTACAACAAATAAAATCTTATTGATGAGTGAGTGTATTCATGTGATACATTATATAGATTTTTAAACTTCATTGAATGAAAATTGATAAGAAATTTACCATTTAATTGGAATTAACTAAATAAATTCATGTCACAAAACTGCGTCGATTTACGTACACATTTATATCCTACAAGTTAAGAAATCTCAACTGATAAATTACAAAAACGTGTACGTGTAGTTTTAACACATGTACGAGTACCCGTACACGTTTAAAATCTCAACCTCTCTAATATGTTATGAATGTATATTTATTTTTCCTTTCGTGCATTGCATTTGTTGATATATACTGTATAACAAATTTTCCATTTTAAAATGTATTAAACGTGTATGTCTTATTTTATTTTGATGTGCTTGTAGAATCAAAGATTTCTAAACTTTTGTCTTTAAACTTTTAATGTAACAGAAACCTGTAAACCTATACTCATTGATATGACCTATACAAATATCAATAATCTTTTATATTAAAAAAAAAACTGCGTACCTGTTGTTTGATGAAAATACAGTAATAAAATAATCCCAAGGAATAAAGTCATTATTTCCTCTGGTTCGTCAAAACTTTAGAAACACCATAACCCGATTTTCTACCAAATCACAGGTTAAATATCTAAAACAAAATTCCTAAAACTTCCTTTGAACACAGACTTGCAAGTCAGGGCGACAAAAAAACTCGAATCCAAAAGGAATACGTCATGTCAACATATCAATACACTTTTTTCCCCTGTGTTCAAGGGGTCGCTATTTTACTTGACTTCACGGGGTGATTTTTCTGTATGCCACCTGACATCGACACCGCCGGTACTCCGATAAGATTGCAATGGTCCGACTCACTCAAGTAATCTCCATTGTAATTAAGACATATATCTAAAACAATAGAGTTTGTATATACCTGTTACTAAAGCCAGCTAAGTGTTAAAATCTGCATGTCTGATGGGGTCGCGTCCTTGAATCCTACGGACTGTGATGTATTCGAAATCTCTCATTTATAACGGATTCCGATTGGTAAATACACAACCTCAGAGAGAGAGAGAGAGAGAGAGAGAGAGAGAGAGAGAGAGAGAGAGAGAGAGAGAGAGAGAGAGAGAGAGAGAGATTTTGATTGATTCAACCAATCTTTGTAATTGTCGTCAACCCTTTAGAATTAACAAGTGCATAAACATCATCACAAGAACACATTATGAAGTAAAAACAAAATGAAATACAGTATGAATTTTGTAATCCGTTTATTATATCTGTGGATAAAAATTCCATGCGTATTTGTAAAAATATCCCAACTATCCGACACAACTATTATAAATTAAGATACTGCATATTCCAATTTAATAATGCTTAATCTGCTTTGGTTCTGACCAAATAAACGATTTGTTTGTAGAAATAGAGATCTAAAAATGTTCATATATTAAAAACACCAAGATTTATGGATAAAATAAAAAAGGTTTTGTAACAATAACTACGAGTACAAAAATCATTCTACATGTATAATAAATACCAGAATTTAATTTAAAAAAAAAACACACACACACAAACCATGCAATAAAATAGCATATTTATAAGCATATTCTGAGTATGTGTTTTCTAATTTATATTTATATAATATTGTTCAACAACAACACAACCAAAATGCAAACTCATTACACTGTTGGTATCTCGTGATAGTTTAAAAAGTGTTCTTTAAAACTTACAAATTATCACTTGAGTCATACCGAGGTATCTCTTTCAGCATATGATAATCAAAAGTTAGTATACTTTTTTCAAATTGTATTCATTCATGCACAATAAAAACTACATACATTGTTTTACTTTGGAATTTAAGAAGTGTAGAAATATGATAGCATTGAAATAATTCGTTTTCTCTTAATATAGAGGGAAATAATTCTTTCCAGAACTCTATGGCACTAAAGCACATCTATTTTGTTTAATAAAATAAAAACTGAATTATTAAAATGTTCACATATAAATGTTTCATCCTCAGTTACCCTTTTTCCTTTCTAAATTAAAATAACAAATATATATAACAACAAAAACACCAAAAAAAAAATACGGAACAAAACCCTTAAAATCAAAATAATAAATTTAAATAAAAAGCACCAAAACTTCCGGACATAAATAAAAAAAAGATAGAAAGTTAATAAATTTGAACAAGTAAATTGAGCTCTGAACTCTGTTTTTGCATAGTATACAAATTTGTTCCTATTTTCTAGCTTGTATGTACAATTATGCGCTAGGATACTAGCATGAAATGTCTGAATCAAATTTCACATTTCTAGAGGAATACACATGTATATGATAAGAGTCGAATTTGGTCCCTTGAATCTACATTTTCAATAGTATTTTGGTATATTAAATTGTTTGTTTTATCATAAAAGTGTTTCTATATGATATATTTTTCATCTATTTATTTTATTTCACTCACAGGCAGTATATGATGTCAGAAGTGACACTACTTGTATAACTAGATCAGTCATTACTGCAATTTTCTGATATTTCTTTGAGAGGAAATTAATATAGTGCGAAGCTTTGAACAAGCAAAATATCTCTGTCAGTTTTTAGTCTTGGATGGACAAATCTTTGATGAAATTATTTTGTTTATTCAAGCCACCGCTTAGCATTTTCTAAAAGAAAAACTGCCTTAAAATAAGCTGTTCAATGAAAATATATGAAATTGTTGCAAAAAAGGTTGACTAAATGATGTCATATTTCAGAACTGTGGACACTTAAATCAAAACAAAAATTATTAAAAACTTCACATAATTTTACCTAAGTACAAAGGAAACATTACAGTACAGTACAAATATGTTGTTCATTTTAGGGGGCCATTCAAGCCTCATTATAATATATATAAATATATAGTTCTTTCATTAATCTTCATTTCAGATTGTGATAATCTGCTTATTTTCAATAACTGTTAGTTTTTATTCTCAGTCTAATAGGCAATCAAGATTGCTAAAAATACTACCATCAATCCTGGGAAATGATTAAATTACTTCAAGAGGAAAATATTATTAAACACTGTAAAATTCTTATTTTCTGAGTTCAAATCTGAGCTTGACTGGTTTTTCTGTTGTAATAAGTCCCCTGTAGGTAATTGGTTTTAGAGGAATCTGTAAAAACAATCATTTATTAGAAAAACAAATGAGGAAAATACCCAATTATGAAGTTTAGATGTGATAAAAATTGCAAAATAATGTTTACCATTCATTTTTCAACAAAAGCTTCAAGATGAAATGGCCAATTTAAGATGAATGCATTGAAAATCTGAATGATAATGAACAAGATTTGTTTCTTATAGATAGTTATGATGAATTACCATCAAAATTAGGACCCCCTAAGATGCTTATAATTGTTCTTTAAAATGACTGATACTTGTATTACCCAATAATATCCTATGACATTTTAAGAAAAAAATTATGTTTCTTAGTAAACATTTTTACTACGTTTTCAAAAGAGATGTTGATTCATTGATGAGGAGAGGGTACAGCTGTCTTTTAAAGATCAATTCCATTTAAGAATCAACATTGTTTGGCCCCACATAGTCACCAATTTTCTCCATACTTTACAGTTTCATAGACTTTGCCTTGATGAGTAACAGAAGCCTAGCACCATTTATTTGTTGTTATGTGCTCCTGTTGTCATGGTAACAGAAAGTAAAAATGTCCAAAATGTATTTAAAGCTTATTTGAGAACATACTGTTCAACAGTTTAGGGTTTTCAGAATAAAATACAGGTACCGGTGGGTTATGAAAAAAAAATTATCATTCTACAAGAGAAAGAAAAATCAAAGGCCTGAAGGGCCACAACTGCGTCGAGTTAAAGTTAATTTGCAGAGTAAAAACCTAAATAATTTTTTAAACAAGTGAAAAGCTGTCAATGTGACAGCAAACTGAGTTTTCTTTTTATATGCGAACTGTATCCATAATCCATGTCAATCCATATCCAGTGAAATGGAGTACCTCATTTGCAATATTTTGCTAAAAAAGACTTAGTTCAAAAGCTGGTAATATTTTCAGAAATAATCAGAAATAAAAATCCTAGAAATATGCACACCTCTGATACATGTACAATTAATCTGCAAAAGAACAACTTTTTATCTATAAAACTGTATGAAAAGTTATCCGTACAATGAGGTTACCCTATATGCAATATTTTGCCAAAAAATGACTAAATTCAAAAGCTGGTATTTTTTTCATAAATTATCAGTAACCAAAATCCTAGCAATATGCACACCTCCGATATATGTATAACTGATCTGCAAAAGAAAAATTTCCTATCTTGAGAACTGTAGGAGGAGTTATCCGTACAATGAGGGTACCCTATATGCAATATTTTGCCAAAAATGAATATGCAATATTTTGCCAAAAATGACTAAGTTCAAAAGCTGGCATTTTTTTCATAAATTATTGAATATCAAAATCCTAGCAATATGCATACCTCTAATATATGTTTAATTGATCTTCAAAAGAACAACTTCCTATCTTGAAAACTGTAGGAGGTCTTATCCGTACAATGAGGATACCCTATATGCAATATTTTGCAAAAAAATGACCAAGTTCAAAAGCAGGTATTTTTTTCATAAATTATCAGTAATCGATTTTAAGGTAGTCCTATACTCGGCACTAAATGGGCTCAATCATTACAAGCTTAGCTTTAAATGATAAATATACATTCTAGCAATACATATACAAAAGAAAATATGTATGTTTACATGCTAGTTTGTTTGTTATCACCTCTCAGACGGGTGTACCCCCTTGCGAAAATTATTGACAATTATGAAATTTGCCAGACGTCCGTTTTTCCTAAAAATAATTACCAATTTTGGGAAAATTAAAACTGAACATACAAAAATAGAGTATAAATATTCATTTAAGCCATATCTCATCAATAATTTTGCGCAAATTTTTGTAAGTAAGTACGCTTTAATGACCTGATGTATCAAAATAGAATACAAAAAATGCAATGCTAGTATCGCGTTTGGTAATTTTTTAACTATTTTATGGACTCAAACTTAAATTCATGGTGTTTAATCTATAGATTGACATCTTAGAAAAAAGATTTGGTAAAATAAATTATATGTTGACGGATTACTTTTCACGCTATAAGCTCTAAACCAAGTAGACCCTGACGAAAAAATCCGTAAAAATCACATTTTGCTACAGTTTTCTGCCTAGATCTGTCAACAATGTTAGATATCATTTAAACATTAATTAATTGACGATTGATTAAATGCGAAATAGCTTCTGTCTCTAAATTTAAACCGGTTTTAGTGAAAGAAAAAGAAAAATTCGGGGGGGGGGGGGGGGGGGGGGGGGGTCAAAACAAAGAAGATATAAGCATACCTGAGATCCTGGTAAATCAGAAACTTCATTTTTCATTTTACTTTAACAGAATCGAGTTTCTCAACATTATTCATTTCTATCTCTCATATAATACATATATTACCGTTCTAATTGCTTATTATTGCCATTGTTTACAACAGCGATGTAGAGCAAAATCAATACCGGGTATCAAAAACGCTTTGTAAAAGTAGAACCAATATTGTAAAATCCGTATTATGACGCAGTGCGATACTCGGACTACTTTAACTTTAAAAAAAAAAAAATAAAAAAAAAATACATTAGTCAACTTAAAAAAAATAATAGAAAATGTTATTTATCACATAACTAATAAAATTACAATTCATTACAAATTTGCTCACCTAATTCTTAAAAAGTTTTGAATTTCAATTGAAAATTTAAATTCATAGAAATATCTTAGGAGTTAAAAAATTTTTAGATATTTTTTTCTCTATTTATATGGAAATAAAAATTAAAATTATGATTGTGTTTAATTCTATATATTGTATACTGCTGATAACCACTCTGTGTCTTATTATCAATTTCATCTAAAATTCTCAATGGTCCAAATGACACGGGCCGAAAAGAACAGGGGTAGATAAAAGAAAGCACCCATTCACGTTGTTTACAAAGTGAAAGCAGTTCACTAGTTGGTTAAAAATAACTTTTGGTTGTAGTATATAAATAGTGCCTGTTTGGGAGGGTAACAGTTGAAATTGACACCCCGAGAAAACCATTGTCAACCGACGCGAAGCGGAGGTTGACAATGGTTTTCGAGGGGTGTCAATTTCAACTGTTATCCTCCCAAACAGGCACTATTTATTTTGTTATACTGAATGTCTTTTTTAAAATTTTTAAGAAAATTTTACTGCTTTTATATAGGAATAACGTGAATTCTACAGCGAACCGTACGCGCATAATTTTCGCACATGTAACATTTTTTAATGTTACCCGTTGCCAAGTGCATTGCTAACGCTGAGGGTAATATTAAATATTATTAACTGCGTCTTAACCAATCAGATTTCAGTATTTAACATGAAAGTATAAAAAATGTACTTATCGCTCGATTAGGAAGTTTTGTTTCTACAAGATCAAACATTTGTGCATTGTCAATTTTCGATATGGATACAAAATAATCTATTTTGCAGGCTATAAAAATATAGTACATTTCATAACCAAATTGAGTATGTAAGCCAAGTTATCGCATGTGTCTCGGTGCTAGTGTATTCATCCGCTGAAACCGAGAAATATTGTTTTCAATAAAATGTGAACATTTTTAAAGACGGCAACCATTTCGAATCTGCAAACTTGTTTTGTTGACGTACAGTTCTGCTCGATATTGAAGTATGTCATCTATTTTTCTTCAAACACATACAAAAACTTTGCACTCATTTCGACATTTGAGTTGTTTGGCTCCTAAAAATGTTGGCAACTTCCGGACGTACGATCCCTAGATGGCTTTCGAGCTTCGCTCGACGCCATAAAAAAATTTACTGGATTTGACTGAGCCCCGACTGTAATGATCACCTCATAATACTAAGAGACTGATTCCTTATTCTTTGATTTTTTTTAAAGCTCATCTTCTCAATCAGATTAATGTAATATATACAATGTATTAATTGGTGATGATCATCCTGAGCTGTTAAATATTTCCATACACATGATACAGCCCTTTTAAATGGTCTCATTTTTTCATAGACTACCTTTAACACTTACCTGAGTTTCCTCACAAGGAACAATCTTCACTCTCCTGAGGACATGAACCAGAGCTATTTTTAGCTCTAACATAGCCAGTCTCATTCCCAAGCACATCCTGGGGCCTTGGCCGAATGGCATGTAGAAAAACTTGTTCTGGACATTCTTAGACTTTTCAAATCTGTAATGCAGAAAACATTTTTGTGAACAAGGCATTACAATCACTCCAAATCTGATTCTCCATCAGCATAATTCAGTATTGAGCATGCTTTCACCTGTTCATCACTATGGTCCAAAGAGTACACTACTTACCTGTCTGGATCAAAACGCTCTGGTTTTGGCCAGTATTCCGGATTGTGATGGAGTCCATAGACTGGAATGACCAAGGAACAGCCTTGGGGAAACGTATAACCCTTGACAGTCACTGTTTCCCCGATTTCTCTAGAGAGTCTAAAATAACAAAAACAAACTTTTAAGGTACAACAACCCTTTGAAGGACAAACTTTAATTGAGGTTTTGAGCTTAAGCAGTGACTATCATTCCTTGCTTTAAAAAATTGCTTTTTATGTGGAGCATTACATTATTTGTTGCTGAAAAGCATTTATTAAAAAAGATAAAAAAAATATTACCTTGAGAGTAACACATTTAGGTGTGAAAGACTTTTAAAGCATACACTTTTTTATTGTTTCTTTCATGTCAATTCTTATGACCTCATCGTACAATGCTTCTGAACAGTTTATCATAATTTAATAATTAAACAATGGCAACTTTCTGCTACCAAACAATAGAAATATACTTTTAAGAATAAAATTTTCTTTCAGAAACCAAAATATCCTTATCAGTATACTGTTATTATGTTCAATTTCATAAATATCATTAAAACAATTGGACTGTAAATACCTGCATTTTACAAGAAAACACAAAGGCATATGCAAAGAGAGCCGAAGTCGCTTATCTTCAAAAGGGGCTTGACCATTAATTTGAATGAACTTAAAATTCCTTTATCCAATGATGATTTCTGCCAATTAGTTAAGTTGAGATTGGCTCTAAAGATTTCAAAAGTATTAAAGAAGAGGAAGAGTTGACAATAAGACATACTAAATGAATGATTGACAAAAGGTTATCAAAAAGCTCTCTTCAATATTTTGATCAGGTGAGCTAAAAATGTGTTCATAAAAAGGTGTTAATTTTTCCTTCATCATAGTTTACCTTGTAAGAGGTGGAAACATTCTGAGAGACTCTAAAATCACTTGTTCCATGTATTGCAGTTTATTCATTTCATCATAGGTAGGTTCATTCTTTAATATAAATCACAAATTTAAACCAATGTGCACTAAATTAATGTCCGTTCACGCATATAAACAGTTCATTACTCCTCATATATTTTTGAATCTTGGTCCATATAACCTTTTATATGAATCATCATTTTCCTTTGTAGAATTTGAGACAAAAACACTTGACAAAGCCATCTAACTTCTAACACATGCAAATTTTATTTCTTAAGTATGTTTTGAAGTGACTTTATTATAGGTCAGTCGGGCCGAGTGTATAATGATATCATATTCGTTAAAGGAATTTTGCAGCTATTAATCTATAATACAATGCACTATAATGGACTATTTACTTACTAACTTACATTACTTATGTTTTATGAGAGTAGTACATCCAAACTTCATAGTCATGATAAGTTATAATTTTATACTGGCACAGATTAAACAAACTGTTGGGACACCCCTGAAGATTTTAGGCTGTTCATCTCAAACATGTATTGACAATTTTTTGGTCTTTTGTAATCTTTTGGTCAAAAGATCTGAATGTCCATACAGTACTTACACAACACATGTTGCAAAATATGAGAATCAGGCAAAACTGTTATAGGATTTTTTTTCATGATGCAAGTATTAGAAATTTAAAAGTTTTTTACAGCACACATTATTTGGCATATTTTCTGTGTGTTTATTTTTGTAATATAAAGAAGATTGCTTACAATGTAAATTGGAAATATAGATCATCTTCATAAAAAAAACAATTACACATGTTATATTCATATGCTAAATACTCTTCATTTAAGATGTTGGGAAAGGAACAAGGTTTAAATGCATAGATTTCCTGGCGTGTCTGGCTTATCCTATCTCTGTTATGAGAGAGAACATGTATTAAGTGTGAGCTTGATTTACCTCCCCTATTTGATCATGAATCTCCTGCACAACTTTGTCCTGAACCTCCTGGTGCACAGCTAGACAGTAGGAGACATAGTTCAGGGTACTGGCAGTGGTTTCATACCCCGCAATAAAGAACAGGAAGGCTTGGGCCATAATCTCATCATTAGTCAATTCTGGAAGACATAATAGGATATTTAATGTAAAGATATCTAATAAAGGAAACGAAGGTTGACAATGGTTTTCCAGGGGTGTCAATTTTAACGGTTACCCTCCAAATCAGGCACTATTTATTTTATCATACTAAACGTCTTAATTTTAAAGAAAACTTAACTGACTCCTTTAGGAATGGCGTGAATTCTAAGGCGAACTGTACACAAAAAATTTATGCACATGTAACAATTCGTATTATTATACTTTCATGTTAAATACTGAATTCTGATTGGTTTAGACACAGTTGGTAATCCTTTCAATTACACTCAGCCTTTGCAACACACTTGGCAATGGGTAACACTATATAAATAATGCCTGTTTGGGAGGGTAAGAGTTGAAATTGACACCCCGAGAAAACCATTGTCAACCGACGCGAAGCGGAGGTTGACAAAGGTTTTCGAGGGGTGTCAATTTCAACTCTTACCCTCCCAAACAGGCAATATTTAGTTTATTATACTGAATGTCTTAATTTCAAAGAAAACTTTACTGCTTTTATTTAGGAATGACCTGAATTCTATGGCGAACCGTACGCGCATAATTTACACGCATGTAACAATTCGTTGTGTTACCCGTTGCCAAGGGTGTTGCTAACGCTGAGGGTAATAGAACGAATTATTAACTGCGTCTAAACCAATCAGATTTCAGTATTTAACATGAAAGTATAATAATATATAAATAGTGCCTGTATGGGAGGGTAACAGTTGAAATTGACACCCCTCAAAAACCATTGTCAACCGACACGAAGCGGAGGTTGACAATGGTTTTTGAGGGGTGTCAATTTCAACTGTTATCCTCCCAAACAGGCACTATTTATTTTATTATACTGAATGTCTTAATTTTAGAGAATTTTTTACTTCTTTTATATAGAAATGACATGAATTCTACGGCGAACTAAACGCGCATAATTTACGCGCATGTAACAATTCGTTGTGTTACCCGTTGCTAAGTGTGTTGCTAACGCTGAGGGTAATAGAACGGATTATCATCTGTGTCTAAACCAATCATATTTCAGTATTTTACATGAGGTATAATAAAACTAATTGTTACATGCGCGTAAATTATTCTACGGTTCACCGTAGAATTCACTTCATTTCTATATAAAAGCAGTTAAATTTTCTTAAAAAATAAGACATTCAGTATACCGGTAATAAAATAAATAGTGCCTGATTGGAAGGGTAACTGTTGAAATTGACACCGCTCAAAAACCATTGTCAACCTCCGCTTCGGGTCGATTGACAATGGTTTTCTCGGGGTGTCAATTTCAAAAGTTACCCTCCCAAACAGGCACTATTTATATAGTGTTACCCATTGCCAAGTGTGTTGCTAACGCTGAGAGTAACAAAACGGATTATAAAGTGCATCTAAACAAATCAGATTTCAGTATTTAACATAAAAGTATAATGAAGAAGAATGTTGCCTCTGGTGGGGTTTGACTCTAGTCCTCACGCATGCAAATCCAGCACTCTACCAATTGAGCTAAAGGGTTAACCCTGTAGCCAGAGCTAGTAGGAATGCCATATACTAGTACCTGACTCTACCACACATATATTCAGACATATATTCAGACTACTATGGTACCTACTTTTCTGTCCGGTACTGATATGCTGCTCCTCCAGTGACTCTTGGTCAAGTTCTGCATTGACCATAAGTTGGAGGAAATCCAAATGTCTCTGCAACATCATTTACACAAACTTGCAGTTTATATTATATGCATATACATGGAACCTATTTGAAAATCCTTTCCGAAAATTTAACATTTCACTTTTGATTTTATTTCCCTCTCTCTGCATTACAGGTATATTTAATTACCTGAGATGTTTCTGATTTTCGATCATCTATCATGGCTTGACACTGCCGAAGAAAGAAATCCACATTCTCTTGGTTGAAGAAGTTCATATTGAAGAATCGAATGACAGAAATCAGAGTTGGAAATATGGCTAAAAGAATAAAATCAAATATTAAACAAAACATGTTCTAAATAAATGTTTTCTTCAAACCTTCTTCCTATCCCTACATATATTATATTAAATCTTTGTCTTTGAGAACACACTATAACTAAGCAGTGTAAATACTCCAAGACCTGTGGGCCACATTACTCACCTGAACAAAAATGCATTATTCAAGAAAGTAGATAACTATTATACATTATACAATTTAAAGCCAATGTTTGCATGAATTCTTAATTAGGTTATTTAAAGCAAAAAGCAAAAGAATCTACTTGAATAAAGAAAATTTGGTCTCATAATATTATTTTGCTAATGACATTCATACTTTTTTTCTTTGTTCTTGGAAAAAAACCCTTAATTGAAGTGGCTTGTTAATATACTTTTAATTATTTTATCTTATAGCTTGTACATAATCATCTATTTCTAATATGATTCACATTTTACATTCCACTACCCAAAAGTTTTTATAAGCTGATACATTCTAGCCAACTTTTAGTCTCATTTAAGATTAACACTGAAAACATACTCAATGACCAGGTATAATATGAGGAAAACTTACTCTTGAATTTGATAATAATTTGATTAAATTTGCAGTCATATTAAAATTGCTTCATTACTTGCAAGTGTAATACAGATTCTCCTCCAATTCCCCATCCCTTTCTGAAAGATCCCTTTAATGTTCTTGATAAAGGAACCATCAGGATTATTGATGCAGTCTACGTCCAATCCAAATGCTGTTGCTGATATAGCGTCCAAGGTAAATCCTCCATATATGCTGTGACGTAAAAGTTTATCACATATTAAGGGGCAGTGGAAGTTGGATTCCAAAAACGCAAACCCTTAATCTTTGACAATTCACAGTGTTAATGGGCAAGGAGAGAAAATAAAAAAAATTCAATGTATGACTAAAAATTAAAATTATATCATTTTTGTTATGAGACCCCGTCCCCCTCCCTCTCCCTTTCAGGCTAACTCTGGTGAATGCAATTATTTGCACTATAAAGACATGTATTTCATTAGTCAATTTATAAAAAGGGAAACATTTCAAATTGCCAATTATGTAAAGTGACATGTATGGGTCAGTCTAACAGCCATAGACTACTTTGAAATTAATAATAGCATGAAATGTTTGTCAAATAAATAGGTTAGTTGGACAACGGTGTTACATAACATTGTAAGTGACATAACTGTGTATTTTTTCTGTACAATTTCAGATTTAGCAAACTTTGATGACATCCGATATGTTAATTAAATGTAGAGTCAATTGGTCAACTGTTAATCAATTTAAATTAACTACAGCAAAACTCGGTTATAACGAAGTCACTGGGACCTAAAAAATTACTTCGTTATATCTGTATTTCGTTATAACCGTATAAGAAATTCATTAAATTTACATAGCTGGGGATCCAAGATGACTTTGCTATATCCGTGAATTCGCAATATCCGTGTTCTTACTAAACGAGTTTTACTGTAGTAGTTATTAACTACCACTTGTTCAGTAATATATGTACCGTAATAGCTGGATAATTCAACTGTTAATTTTAATGGATTGTCAGCTATTTTGAGATAAAGAGTGTAATGAAAGTTAAAGTGAGTTAACAGCATTGGTTGACTCACATTTTCACTTCAACATTTTCTTTTGCTTTTGCCAGTTCCTCTAATTTATTAGCCAAATTTACTGAACATCTGTTTATATCATGGTCCATCTGCAATTGGCAAAAATATTCATCATCTTATCATGAATGCTATACATGTACATGTATATGTTAATATTAAGAAATAGCAATTGCGAAATGAATGTTATTGAATGTATTCAATGTATCAGAATCACTTAATTATGTCCTTTTTATCAAACAAAAATTTAACCATTCAAATTGCTTCCAACACGATGCACTAATGAAAAAAGATGAAGAAAGGAAAGGATTATACATGTTTGTAATTTATATATGTTGGTATGCATCATTAAATTAGATGTTTTCTTTTTTTCTTACAATTATTGTGAACAAAGATCTAAAAATTGTACAAATTCAATGAATAAATAACAAGTTTTACCATGTGTTCATGTTTTATTCAGTTCATAACATAAGAGTTTTTGCACACAATCGCCAATGTTAAAAAAATTTCTTTTTTATATTAGATAAATTCCTGTACTTGTATAATAACAACAATATCAATATAGTAAAGGGAATTATCTCTTTTAAGAAAAAATATTTTAATGGCAAATGCCTGTGTTTTTTTAAGTGAAAAAGTCTTTTGTTTGTGATCTCACCAATTTGAGCTTCCCTGTGCTGAAAGTTGGAGTGAGAATGGAGCGTATTCTCTTCCAGTGAGATCCATAATGGAAAAACACGCCTTTGTTTATAGGAGACTGGGTCATTTTATAAAGCTACAAAACAAATTAAAAATTACTGTAGCTGGGATCATATGTAAATCTTAGTCAACCAATCAATTCTGTAAATCAACTTATATTTGCGATGATTATATTTCACCATTTACTTGAGATACAGAGGTTTGCTGTGACTTATTTTCATGATCAAGCCTTCATTACACCCCTACGGTAAGGACTAGTTCGTTGACGACACTACTCTTACAAACCTCATGAAAATTTCTCACATTGGAATATAAGTTGGATAACAGTTATAAATACTAAAGCTGATAACTAATACAGTTTTTCATTAAAAAAATCTTCAAAAAATAAAAATTCATTGGAAATTTGCAAAACATGTAACTACCAGTATATGTACATGTACTTGGAATGAGATGAGATGGAGATCTAGAACACTGAAAATGAATAGATTAAGGCAACTCCTTACAACTGGATTTATAATTTTAAAAGACACTAAGTCACAAGATGGAGATTTAATGTTTTGTTGAATTGTTTGTATCAATTGATTGGTTGAATGTCATCATAGCTCAGTGGTCAAAGTATCAATCTTGTGAACCACAGATCTTTTATTCACATTCAATGAATTTAATTTTTAAAAATATGATTTTTTATCCAAAATTGCACATTTTTTCACCTATTTTATTTGTATAGTTCTTATTCATCATGCTCTCTATCATAATCAAGTAATTTTCTGTTGATTTGAGAACCTATTTTAAGGTGTAGTGAGCCACCTTCAGCATTGAAATTTTTTTTGGCAATTTTTATGTTCATCTATTCCTTTCCAACAAACATAAATACATAAACTTAATGCGTCTTCAACTGGCAATACAGTACTGTACAAGATCTACAAATGTTTATTTCCTATCATAGATTAACCATAAAATCAAAAACACTTTACATCAAAAATTCTTCTAAAACCAAAAATTGACATGAAATTAAATCATATGAATACAATGACACACAACCAGTGGTGTACAACGCAAGAGATTGAACAATCCTGTAAATTGAAATTCTGTATGCACATAGGGGTACATAATATTAATACTAAAATGGACATGTACCCGTCTTGGTCTATCCTGAAAATGCGGGAAGTCTTTGACCATGATGTGTTTGAGTAGATCTGGATCTGCTACAGTGATGGTGGGGGTCTTTCCATACCACGTTCTGCGCATTATATAGAGATAGCCTTATTTCAATATAATACTTTATATGATGAATCAAAACTACCGTATATCAAAAGCATAATCAAGGGATTTCTGTATTTACATGTAACTGTAACTTCAATTTGACAATACCAGTGTTATCAGGAACAGATAGTTCCCTATTGTTACATAAATACAGTTGAAACTATAAATGTACTGATAAATAAATGTTCTTACCATTCAGACATTTTGGATAGATTAATTTGTCTAAAGTATTTCCTTATTGATAATATCATGTTAACGTACTTCATATTAAGTAATAAAACATCAAAATAATGAAATTAATTGAGAAATTAAATACTTACAATATAAGTTTAGATTTCTTCAGCTCAAACCATTTGTTCTCATAATCATCTACTCCCTGCAAAAGGAAAAACTCCAATTTAAATAGTTCACATATAAATACATGTAAATTTAATACATGCATGCATCATTGTTCAAGAAATGAGAATATAGACATTTATTTATCATAATAAAGCAAAGCCATAATTTTTAGCAATAAAAATCAACTTTTATCAGTAATGTACATATGTTGGTTTCTTTTATAATGCTTGCACGGTGCACACAAAACTTTGTTATATTCATGGTTTCTCTTAAATTTATCTGCAAAGTTCATACTTAATAAGTCCTATGGTTTAAATATAATTCAGAATTAAGAATTAAAAATATAATGGCAGATGCCATGTTGTATGAAGTAGGGAACTATAAAGAACAGTGCAGCTCTGTTTAAAACTACATCTCAAAAGAAAGGGAAAATCAGTTAGGTTATATTTATCAACACTTCCTAAAGATGTACTTAACATATAACATGGGTTTTGGGGTTTTTTTTTACAAAGCTTACATGCAAACTATTGTCGATGTTTTTTTGTAAAGCTACCGAGCAAACCATTGTCTATGATAGAACAACCCCCCCCCCCCTTTTAAAAAAACAACCCCAACAAGAGGCCCATGGGCCACATCGCTCACCTGAGTAACAATAGGTATGATAAAATCAGCTCAATGGAGTCATAATACAAACTATCTGGACAATGTACAATAATACATGTAGATCATGTATAAATAAAATCCATTTTTCCCCTGGATATTCTTATGTTTATAATCATTAGTCCCTTTTCTAACAGGATGATTTTATAGTCATATCATATGTTGAGTATTGCAGTTCTCAAAAAGATCCTTAACAATAGTTTATATATGGGATATAAACGTACATCAAACTCTGAACCCTCTCGTGAGGCCAAAGAATTGTCCTGGGGTCAAAGTCTTCACAATTATAAAGAATCATCTGGCTGATTAGTTTCTGAGAAGAAGATTTTTAAAGATTTACCCTATATATTCCTTTGTTAAACTTTGACCCCCATTGTGGCCCCACCCTATCCCCGGGGGTCATGATTTTCACAACTTTGAATCTACACTACCTGAGGATGCTGCCACACAAGTGTCAGCTTTCCTGGCTGATTAGTTTCTGAGAAGATTTTTAAAGATTTACTCTATATATTCCTATGTAAAACTTCAATCCCCCATTGTGGCCCCACCCTACCCCCGGGGATCATGATTTTCACAACTTTGAATCTACACTACCTGAGGATGCTTTCACACAAGTTTCAGCTTTCCTGGCTGATTAGTTTCTGAGAAGAAGATTTTTTGAAAATTTCTTGAAAATTTTCATAAATTCCTAATTATCTCCCTTTGCAAAAGGGCGTGGTCCTTAATTTTCACAAGTTTGAATCCCGTTAGGATAAGGATGCTTTGTGCCAAGTTTATTTGAAATTGGCCCAGTGGTTCTTGAGAAGATGCTGAAAATGTGCAAAGTTTACAGACGGACAGACGGACGACAGACAAAATGTGATCAGAATAGCTCACTTGAGCTTTCAGGTGAGCTAAAAAACTACAAATCCCCAGTACCATTTTTAAGATCCGTGGGAGGTGTCCAAGCAGTGGTAGGACGCCCTCTGGGACTGGTATCCCAGTCATCTTTTCGTACTTCTCTGCCTCTCGTCGTTTCAGCCTGCAATCAGTCAAATCTAGCTATTAGACGTACTTATCGGCTTTAAAGGAGTTATGTAGATTCAACAATTTCTTGTGCTATGTTAAATCATGGGAAAAGTAATCCCGATACCTACAGTATATTCAATTTGACATCATTTTAAAGAAGAGGTCAAGAGCTTGTTTAATTCCTTTTCTGGAGAGACTGTAAGCATTCTAGATATATTAGTCAAAAATTGACAAAACTCCAAAATTTGTTCCTCAATTCCTTCATATTTCATTGAAAATGACAGTTTAAAACATGATTTTTCATTGTGTTTACCAAAACTTTTAGCCCCGGTACACCCTATCAAACAAAGCTATTGTTATGAAGCATCACTTGAAAGAATTTTTATCTTAATTTTTATGAGCCTGTAGGCACCTTTCATTTACTACCGTAGATCTTGACCCTAAGTCAAATTATGACATCTGTTTAGGTGTTTGTTGAATCGAGATATACCTGACTGTATAGATCCAGTTTATTTTAGGGGGTGGGGGGTTCAGGGGATAATATTGTTTGTTAAGAGGGGTCTGAGGCCTATTTTCAGTAATTTTACTATGTTAATTTATTCAATTTAATAAGTTTGAACTTTCCAGGGGAGGTCCCGACCTCAAACCCTTCCATCTATTCTAGATCTGCAATAATTTATGGATAGTCACAATGTTTGTGGGTTTCACTTTTTTCTAATCAAACATATATACTTGCATATACTTGCATATGCCTAAAATTGTTAACCTTTATGTATCGGTTCATACCTACCCAACTTTAAAAATTCTTCTAGAGTCAGTTCTATGGAAAACTTAGATATTTTTAAGGGTCGCTTTTTTATATCGTGATCAAGTTCTCATACAGTTATGCCGTGCAATGAACATGGTTGCTCTGACCAAGGGTAAAAGTAACATGTATATAATCAAAGTCGCACAGATTCAAAGCCAGCTGTTGATTAAATAATACAACTGGTATATGAATATAAGCGTTTATTATCCTAACCAATACATCAACTATATATATAACCGTTACGATGGTCCCAGTATTGCTTTTCAATCTTGCTCATTTCGTATCAATTTATTTGGATTTTAAACAACTTTTGTTATAATTAAGAAACCATTAAGAAAGATATTAAGAAACCCAAATTATTTGCAGCAATTCCATTGATGCTTGCAACCATTTGTTTTTTGTATCTATATATACCATACATGTATACATAGTATATACATGTACACGTAAAGCATGCACTGCATGCTAGATAATTTGGTGTACATCTAATACCCAATCCCTATGAAGAAAAATCTTAAAAGAAACAATTAAAACACTTTGACTCAAAATATGAAAAGCCTTAATTGTTGTATGTTGCTCTTAAAAAAAAATATCTATGACCTTAGTTCATTAAATCTATAAGCAATATGCAGATTTATTATGCATGCATGAACAATTTTGCCAAGACGTATGTGTACTATACATACATCCATCTGAATAGATAATTAACCCCTACAGTATATTTCCCCAATCTATAATAATTGATTTTTTGCAAAAGTTCCTGTTGCACCAATTTAACTTATATCAAAATAACACTGGAAAATTTCCTTATCTGATGCAATGTCATATCACACGATTAGCACTTTGTTAAATCAACGCAAAAATAAAATATTTTTTGATAAGATTTAGTATGTGTATATGTTCTTACAAATATCAAGTGTTATTTAATTTAATTAGTAAAGCTATTCATAACAAAATAAACATTCGGAAACACAGGGACAGTGGTAACCAAACAAATAATTTTGCATAAAAATCAACAGCTATCAATGGTAAATGGACCCGGCAACAAAATGTGAACTTGACTGTTTACACTAGGGCAAAGTCAGGTATATACTTTATATCTATATTTGGTGTGTTACAAATCAACATATAGTTTACAACATATTAGGGTTTTTTCATTAAACTACTTTACAACAGTTTTTCTTTGATTAATTGGAATAACATTTTTTGGTTCTGAAAATCGCATTTTGACAGTTTTGGATTTTACATCCATTTAATGTGTATAAAAAGCTATCATTGTAATAGAGGAGACTGGTGGAATCTTCTTTTTTTTTCAGCTAAAAACAGGGACAAATATATGTCCCTGCTTTAAGAAAGATCAGAGCTTTGGTTTAAAAAATAGATTAGATTAAAAAAGATTAACTGAGAGAATTGAATCCCCCTACTCAACCTCATCCACCTGAAAAAATGTAAAATGGAAATAAGGGCATTCCAATCCCTAAACTCGGCACCTTCAAACGCCTCTTCATATAAAATAAATACACACTTACCTGACAGTTGTACTTTATATGTAATATGACAAACAGTGGAAGACTCAAGATATAATATATATGTTTAACGTAAATTAAGGTATAAAATCCGATTTATCAGTTCACTATTTTTTTGTAACACCATTCTGACAATTCTTACCATAATAAAAGGCCAACGACAGCTAAAATTCCAACGAATGGCAGAGCCCACGAACTCGTCAAACAACACAGGTGAAGTTCCATGTTTACGTTTACAATCTGTTTTATCCTCCTGACCTTCTACTTTCGTTTTCACAGCAGAAAGCACCAATCGCAGCTTCTCGGGTCTTTCCGGCAGACCTCGGACATATATACGCAGAAGGAAGCGGACCTTGTTCACTTTTTATCGCAAAGTTCCTGTTAGAATTTTGTATTTTAAAATTTTTAAAGTTTTGTGTTTCCTTCACTGACATGTCTAGGGAAGTAAAAAAAAAAAACACCTGATAAATTACATGAATTAGCACTTTTGCTATAGTGAGATGATTATAACGTTAGATCTCACGCCAGAAAAAACCTAGTTTAAGAAAAATTATCAATCCAGACATGTTTTATTTAGACGTCTGACAAATTATTTTTGATTGACTGAAGGGGGGGGGTGATAATTAATATTCACAGATCTTTTAACCGTTGCAGAAGTGATTTTGATTGACTGAAGGGGGGGGGGGTGATAATTAATATTCACCGATCTTTTAACCGTTGCAGAAGTGATTGTGGAACACTTTTTTTAAAGAATTCCAGTTTTCAAAGAATTTATCGCGAAAAGACAAAAAATTTACAAACATGGTTACCTGAATGTACTTTCATTCTTATGTTTAATATTATATGTCTTTCTTGCATAAAAAAAAGTACAAAGCAAAAAAAGAAAAAAAAGAAAAAAAGAAAAGAAACAAAACAAATAAACAATCTTCAAACAGATTCTTTATCATAGGATATTTACAAGTTTGGTCTACATGGAGAGAACCATCCCCTATATTTACATGTGTATGTGTACCATTGTAAATTACATATTGTTGTACATTTACAGCACTGTCCAGTGATCACTGAATTTTATTAGTACAGCCTGGTCACTATATTTCTATAATGGCGACCAACCGATTAAAACACATTTATTCTGGAATCAGTTTAGGTATTTTAATGAAGCAAACTGATTGCCAAAACCAATGTTTGCGTGTCAAGTATGGGAAATATTTGCTTTCACGTTAATCGTTGGATCGTTTATTAATTAAGGTGGTATGGGACACCTGGCAATATTAATGTGGATAAAAGTACATTATAATCAAAATAATTCACCGATTTAGAAATTTAAAATTTTTAAATTGGCATACATTACCCAATTTTTTTTTTTTTTTAAAGGTAAAAATAATAAAAGCCCTATCGGAATTTGTAGTTAATGCTCTAACCCATTGCACTACCCTGTAAGTAAATAAAGTACCTCACTACACCTTGAATTTTAATACTTTTTAAGACACTGCGTCAGAAGATGGCGATTCAAATGTTTTGTTAAAATGTTTGTATCAATCGATTTGGTTGAATATTGTCATAGCCCAGTGGTTAAAGAATCGGGCTTGTAAATCGCAGATTATAAGTTCGAATCCGTATGGGGCTTTTCACATTTACTGAATAAAATTTTTGAAAATATAATTTCTTATCCAAAATTGCACATTTTTCGTCCATTTGACTTATATATTTCTTACCAATCATGTCATCTATCCTAATCAATTAATTTCTACATCAAGGTGTATAGTGAGCCAACTAAGCATGAATATCTCATATATATATATATATATATATATATATATATATATATATATATATATATATATATATATATATATATATATATATATATATATATATATATATATATATATATATATATAGTGTTTTGGCACTTATGGGTTTAGTCGTAAAATACAAATTAAAATTTGATTTTTTTCCAATTAAATCTATTTTATAATGTTTTATACAAGTTTTGAAAAAGCACAATCTGTACATGCAGTTTTGAATATTTTAACAAACCATAAGAAATATTGGTGCATGGTGCGGAACCCACAACCTTAATAGCCTAGATATATAAGGTTTAATAATGCCTGGTGCTCTATACACTGAATTACTTCAGTCACAACAAAGTACGTTGTTTAAATGCTTTGTGACTTTGGCAACGAATTCATGGACTTGTATTATTTTTCTGAAACGTTCAATTGTTTGGATACAAAATGATATTTTTAATGTATAGTGGGTCATCTCTCCACGTTTTTGTTGATTGAAATGGATTTTCCCCCATTATTTAGACTATGACAAAAATACAGACCCACTAAATAAAAGAAAAGGCATAGAAGTTCTAAAAAAAAATATGATACTATTTTGGAGGTTTTGATATGCAAACACCAGTTCAAATCGACATATTCCAAGTATTAAACATATTTAAAGGTCACAAATCGACGATATGCTAAATATGTATTGTGTTAAATGATTGTTTTAAAATGATCAAACTTCAATGTCGATATTTTAATTTTTCAGTATCTAACCCGTCTTTATATATAGACATTTTACACGCCATATTCACCCATCTACATTCAGCTGAAATAGACGAGTGTTAAAGGGGACGATCATCAGGCGTTAGTGGGCGTAGTTCTTTTACTCGTATACAATACCGGTAATTACAGATAAGATGTCAACTAATGTCAACATAAAATTCGAATTCTTTTCCAGAACTGCAGTCACCAACATTTTGAAATTACTCTACTCAACCTTCAAGTTCAAGTCAAAATATACATTTTGAGGTAAAAACTTAGATTCGAGGTCGATAATTTATATACCTAATTAGACAAGCAAAGTTTGTGACGGCGGATCCAGGTTAAATACAATGTCATGTACGAGAATGGTCTGATCATTTTGGGGTAATATTGGTTGCTTAAAATAAAATGTCAGTACATGTACAAATGCTCTAATGTTCATTTTGTCTCAACTGTAGGCCAAGTTGAATGGGTCGTTCCACGGATATCAGCGTGCCTTTGTGGGTGACGGGTTTCAACGACATCTACAATATAGATACTAGTATTTAAACATATTGATTCAACAGGGTGTTTGATCATCAAATCTAATGTTATATAATAGTATTTTCTATAAATCAAACTTAACGTAATCTCAAGTTTCATACGGGTTTTTTTTCTGGTGCTTCCTTATTCATAGAAAAATTACAGCATTCTTGATTCAAGTGAAAAAAACCATCTCCCAAGAATAATACAAAACGAATTCGAACTTAGAAGCGAATTTAGAAAGTCACTTTTTCTTACGCACATTTTTCAAGTAAAATTGTTCGAAATTTTAATTCTCTCCTCCAAACCTGCCTCCCCTTCTTCATCCCATCCTAACCACACAAAAAGGGATAAACCCTATATAATTGCTATGAATCTGCGAACCTGTGTTTCCTCACATGGGACAAGACGAACTCTTTTAAGCACGTGAACAAGAGATACTTTCAGCTCCAACAGGGCCAGTCTCATTCCTAAGCAAATCCGGGGACCTTGACCAAATGGTATGTAGAAAAACTTGTTCTGAGTGGATTTGGGATTTTCAAATCTAAAAAAAAAAACTTCAAAATTTAGTCTTTTATTCTTTGGCTCGCTGGAAAGGCCCTCAATATTTATTTTTGTTAAAGAAAAAAGGTACATGTTGATTTACGTTACCAACCAAGTGCTTATTCAGGGGCCAAAAACACTGTCTCTATCGCATGGAGAATTATCATTGATCAATCATGGTGATTTTATTTTCAATGTTTCTTAATCTAATATTAATTTATTTTAAAATTACAACGTTAAGCAGTTTCATACTCGAACATACCTTCCGGGATCAAACCGTTCCGGGTCAGGCCAGTATTCGGGGTCACGATGAATACTGAACACCGGAACAACCACGGTCCATCCCTTTGGAAATGTGTAATTCCCGATCGTCACCGTCTCTTGTATTTCACGGTACAGTCTGGAAAAAAAGGTTACACACAGATTATTAACGAATGAGGTTTTTATTTATTTGCTTAATATCGGTATATTTTTTATGAAAAATACTCACCTCGTTAGAGGTGGGAACATTCTGAGTGTTTCCATAATAACTTGATCCATATATTTCAGTTTGTTTGTGTTTTCATAGGTTGGTTCCTTCTATATATATATATATATATATATATATATATATATATATATATATATATATATATATATATATATATATATGTCACTGCAAAACAATTGTCTATGTGGGGTTTTTTATCGCCTGAAAGACCATTGATTGCAATTTTAAAGGAAGTAAACACAGCGATATTTTCCAAATTACATTACAATATAGTAATCCAATCTTGACCATTTTCACAGTCACCAGTTTAATTGAATTCAAAGCGAGGGGTGACAGTTAAACGACAAAAGAGAACTATTAGCTGCCTGGGCTTTGATGTTTATTATAGTTTCGTAATTTGATACACTACGTAGGTTCCTCATTGAGCGTTGTGGATCGGAAACCTTTAGCTAGCGAAGATTCAATAGTTTGGACGAGCAGGTACACCGATGAATTACCTCCCCTATCTGATCTTGAATCTCTTGAATCACTCTGTATTGAACTTCCTGGTTCAGGGCTAGTTCATAGGAGACGAAGGTCAGCGTGTTGGCCGTGGTTTCGTGCCCTGCCAGGTAAAGCATGAACACCTGTGCAACCACCTCGTCATTGGTCAACCCTGAAACGAACCGTGTTATGAAAGAGTCATCTATCGGAGAAAGGTCATATCCCTATGTCTTTGCACTGTAAAATTTGTGACTGCAAGCGAAGTAAACTAGTCATTTATTGCAAATCGTGTATTTTGAAAATTCTACACTATCCAGATAAGAGACTGTCTGATGCCGTGTTTCACTCTGATTCATACTTTTGTTTGGTACGTTGCAAACTTCGGGACCTGTAGTCGACTTATCCTCCAATTCTGCATCAACCATCAACTGAAGAAAGTCTTTCCTCTGTTACAACAACAAAATTGATGTTAAACTAATCCGCTTTTTTATTTGTGACATTAATCGAAGCTGGTTAAAACGTTATTCTGGAACAGCCTGTTAATCAAGAGCCTGAATGCGTCTTATATACACAAATCAGATACTTGTACTATATACTGCTTTATATCCAAAAACTCATTGAGTTTTTTTTTTTCAGCCTTCTATGGACCTTAACAACCGACAAATTTCCGTAGACAGTTAGTAACAAACCTAATAAGTAATAACATATTCTCTGAGCCAATGGTACATGTATATTACCTTTGATTTCATAACGAGAATAACGGGTTTAGCGGTTGATCATCTTTATGTACTTCACAGTATCAAAGGATTTTGGTTACACTACCTTTATATATACATAAATGTATATGCATATAACCATTGAACCTGGCATTGTAAAGATGAACAGGTGTTAGACGTAAACAGGTAAACATGTATACCTGAGAGACCCTTGTCTTTCTGTCTTCTATCATCGCTTGACAATGTCTGATGAAGAAATCAAGGTGGTCTTTGTCAAAGTAATCCATTTTGAAATATCGAACCACGGGAATGAACGTTGGGAATATGTCTATAAATAAAAATAGTCATTGCCTTCTAAACCCTTTAAATACAGTTTACAACACTGTATTGGAGACGTTATATTTAAAAACTTTACTTACTTCCAAGTGTGAAGAAAATTCTTCTCCATACCCCTATCCCCTTTTCAAAAATGCTCCGCATGTTCTTGATGAAAGGACCATCAGGATTGTTGATGCAGTCTACATCCAACCCAAACGCTGTCGCTGATATAGTGTCCAGGGTGAAGCCTTCATACAACCTGTAAAGGATAACTCGCCAAAATCACTTCTCATATCAGAAGGTTAATTCTCGCCACTTAAAATAAAATGCAATGTATAATAGTTTCACATTTTCAGGATACTGCATCCATTAGTAGTTCATACGCACATTGTTATATTTTGCACTATTTAATGGATTCTATGCCGTTTATTCGAATCATGTCCTATTTGATTTTGAGAGTTGGTAATATGCTTGTACGTGTAGTGACTTTCTGAATCCAGTAACTTTTTTTGTAGATCTATTTTCAATCACATTAAACTGACGTCACGCACAATTGTAAAATGAAATACAAAAGCTCTATAGCGCCTTCGAAATTCAGATCTTTCTTAACGCATGCATTGGTTCTCTGAACAGTGCTAAGAAATCTTCACTAGCTAAGGGTTTCCGAAATATTACGTTCCTCATAAACAAAAAACATTGTGTATAGGAAACCCTTGGCTATATCGAAGCGTGTTATGGCTACTTTCATAAAGAAATCAGAACCATCATGTCACCTTTTGATTTCGACTTTTTCTTTCGATTTAGCCAGTTTCTCCATTTTATCAGCCAAGTTTTCAGAATATCTGTTGATATCGGGATTCATCTGCAGAGCCATAAAAACTTTACATTTTGTTACTACCCTTAAATACTATTTGCGATTTATGAATGATATAAAACAGAATCACATAACAATAAATTATTTCGTGACTTCGTACGCCTTTAAGCTTCCCAGTGCTGAGCGTTGGCGTGATGATTGTGCGAATTCTTTTCCAATGATCTCCATGATTAAAAAACAGGCCCTTGTTTATTGGCGGTTGTGTCATATGGTAATTCTACGAAAAAACTTACGAATTTGTTTATAAATACAACATAAGCAATTAGACACAGGTAAAGTTGACTAAAAATATATACAGTAACTTGTAAACAAAAACCTTTTTAATTTCAATATTTTAATTCCTAACTTGGAACCTCACCCGTCTTGGTCTGTCATGAAAGTTGGAGAATTCTTTAACCAGGACATGCTTGAGTACCTCAGGGTCAGTCACTGTAATCATGGGGGAATTGCCGAACCATGATCTGTAAAAAAATGTCCATAATGAGAGGTAGGAAACTTCGGATATCTATTACTTTTTTGGAAAATTGGAAAAACTTAGAAACTGCGGACTCCCTATAGGGAATAGTCCGTCTCCGACATCCATCAAATGTCAAATAAGCTGATATTCTATCATTTTGTCCCAAACTGGCTTTTTATTTCAACCACAGAGCGCTTTGTTATAATATTGTGCCGTGACCTTGAACTAACCTTCTTTGTCAAAGGTTAACGAAATAACAGAATCATAATTCCTTGTCTATACCTTATGTTCTCTCCTATGAAGGTAAGGACCCGTAGAGATGTTCACCATATCTGGTTTAGTTACATATATAAATTGGGAAAATCAACATACATGTACACATGTATGACAAAACTTATCACATTTACTTATCACATTTACTTATCACATTTGAAGGTTTGATAGTTGCTCTATACCTTTTCCATATAGTTGGTAATAACATTTTGGAAAATTAAAACATTTCTATCTTAGAAAAGGGTACCCTTTTTGCAAAATGATTGAGGCTTTTAGCGGCTCCAATATAAAAACAACATCAGCAAGAGTAGAACAGTGGAACTTATACTTACAATAGCAGCTTGGATTTCTTTTTCCGTAGCCATTTCTTTTCAAAATCATCAACTCCCTAAACATAGAAAGACTCACTGTGAGTGAGTGGTTTAATGAAATGAAATGAAAAGAAATAAACGATATCCGCCGTACTTGCGCATGACAAAGTGAAGTGTTAACGTCATGCCCTCTTGCTGTACTGATTAATACTATCAAAATTTGTATTCATTGTTATTTTCAAAAAGCAACTGCTTCCATATTTTGTTTGAAATTTTAAATCGTAACTTTTCTCATCTTCCCAAGTCAAGGGTTTTTTATCCTCTTCGCTCTACATAAACGGGTTTATGTAGAGCGAAGCGGATCAGAAACCCTTGACTTGGGAAGATGAACTTTTCTATGCAGCAATGTAATTTTGTTATCACATACCATATACACTGTATTGTATATCCAAAGTGCGCTAAGAAGTGCTGATTTAAATGAAGTCTATGTTAATTATGTAAATGTAATAAGTTTATAACCTTCTTATGATTAGGTACGCTATAGTGAATCCCAACGGTTTCTTACTGGATGATTAATTAATTTAGATACCATAAGTTGGATACGAACATCATGCCAGATGTATAAACGTTTTATATAAATTTACCTTTTTTTTTCTTTTTTTTTTTCTTTTTTATAAATTTTGATTGGTATATAATCTTCAAAATCCAAGATCCCCGGGAGATTCGCCATCTGAGCCCCTGCCAGGGTTATGCCCCGCCCCTAATATTTAGGTAGCGCAGTTTACAAGTCAATACAGACGATGAAACCACAACACATGAAATATAAAACTACAGCATATTATTATGAAACCGCAGCATAATTAATTAACGACGGAACCATAGCTGATAATTATTAGACAACAAATATGAAACCGCAGATATTAATACCTTACACAACACAAAAGAGCAATGGTGTTCCATATATACTAGTATACAGGTTTTTTTAAATATTGTATATGGTGATTTCGGATTTCCTCCCTACCAGTTTAAAGACCTGAGGGAGATGCCCCAACAGAGGCAGGGCGCCACCCGCCGCGGGGATTCCGGTCCTTCTCTCTGCCTCATCTACTTCTCGCCTTGTTAACCTTAAAGAATTAGACATCAGCCATGTGATAAAATACATGTATGTCTTATATGAGTGCATATATAATGCAAGTCTTATGAACAGCTAGTTTCGAAAGCAATATATTAATAAAGTTTTCTCACCAAAGAAAAAGCCATAAAATAAATATAAGTAACATTCCAGCAGTCGAACTCCATGAATTCAGCCAAAGGAACGCATTGTCACCAAGACCCATTTCGAAAGTAGAATAAAAGTATGATATCGCATGCGTGTTGGTAAAGTCTGTGGTCTTAAAACGACACTATATGAGAGTATATTGAGTATCATGAGTCGGTAATTTAAACTTCTATACGACACAAGTTACATAATGCTTGGTCTTGGCCTTGCAACTTTTGTATTCGTCATAAAAGATATATTGAAATATAATGCGTGTGAACAGTAACGTTCGCCGGCATTCTATAAAATCGGAGCTAGAGCGGAATTCATTTTGGTCTTTAAGTTGGATTTCGAATTTAGAATTGTACACGGCAGTAAACACTGTTTTGTACTTGGTTGAAAAAAAAATAAAGTTAAAAAAAAATTGAAAAGATTTTTTCTAACGTTTTCTGTTTCTCTCCGTTGCAAATCATTGTCGATTTTGGCAAATAAACAATGATGTAAACAATAGATAGAATGCATTTGTAACATTCAACAAACGGCATCCGTATGGAGGGTAATCCAGACATGTAAACTTTTGAATTTGAATATGCAATCGTGTTGGTATGTGAGTCTAAGTATGATGAATGTGTGTAGTTCTGATCGTGTAACCTATTGCACTCGAACATAAACGCTCGAAAGTTGACTCTGCAGAAGACCTTCCTACAGAAGCACATTTGTAGCTTTAACATGCAGTTTGTAATGTACATGTAACCTGGCACTTTAATACGCATTTTCCATTAGAAGTCTCTGCATTTGTATCTCCGTTTTCTGAAAAAGCACAGTTGACATGTAACAAATTAACAAATGTTAAGTCTACAAGTTCGTCGAATTTTGACACGACCATATAATGGAAACAGTGACGTTACCGATAGCTGAAGGAAAAGACATGCCGTAATCGCCGGAATGGGCACAGAACAAAAGAATATTAGATATCAATATATCATCTCTGGATAAATACAATTTTTGGAAGAACGATTCTATGAAGAAAAAAATACATGAATGAGTTTGGTTTCTATTATATCAAGAGAATCCAGAAAAGATGCGAGTGAAAAATTTAATCGACATCAGATATCATGACTGTTTAAATATATACACGCATTTCTATTATGATTCGAAGAATCGAAGGAATAGAATCAAATCTTATGTTTATCCCAAGTGTTTAAAGGTTACACGATCAGAATTACACACATTCATACTCAAACTCATAAGCCAACACGATTGCATATTCGGATTACAGGACTGGATTTTTTAACATGATTACCCTCCATACATCCGTTCGTTGTTTATCATTTAGAAAGATGAAAACCTTTAGGAAGTTTTATAGGGATATGGTAAAACAGGGAGAACAATTTAAGCTCGGTTCATTAAAGACGATGCGGTTTCGAGAATCGTAAATTCACTGAGACATAAACTACTTGTATTCAATTTGAAGAGGTTTAAAACATGTATCTCTTATTGAAACTAACTTCATCAACGCACGTCTCCACTAAATGTATTACACTTATATGTAAATTTATGTTTCCAAAGTGTAACTTGTATCGCTAAATCGCTGTGTTCAGATGAATGTATGACATTTTAGTTATTTTGTGGAGTGGGGAAAAAATTAGAGCTAATAATGAGCAAAACTATTTTCCAATCCCATCTCTTTTGAATTAATTAGCCATTGTGTTTCTCAGGATTATTGTTTCCGTTATTCAATTTCCGGGGTTTTCCACTTTTGGGTTTGAACAATGAACACATGATTGAGATATTAGAGAATCAGTCAAAAGTTTAAGAGGAAGTGCTTGTAGTTTGTTTATTGCGATACATATTACTAGTAACTAATACAAAATGTAGTAAAAATAACAAGTAAGTACAAAAGAGATAACTTAAACTGTAACATTAGCTGCTGCCATTCTGGACGTACTGGTGGATGATGTCCAAAAACCGGTTGGTCACTTTCATTTCATCATCGTGCATTTCCTTCATCTGCCGCATCCTTTGGTCCTCACGCTCGCGCTGTTCACGACGATAATTTTCGAAACTCTCCAAAAGACTCTGTAAATCACTAGCTCTCCTCTTCTTTGAAGCTGACTGTTCGGAACGGGCCTCGCTTTCACTTAAGCCTCGTTTTGAAGAGTCTGTAGTCTCGCTACAAAGATCGATAACCGCTGTTCCTGAGGGAGGGATGTTTTGAACGGGTTGGGTACGGTTTGGAGGTTCTGGTGCAGCTTGTCTGTTAGTCGGATTGTTGGGCATGGATTTCGGAAAACGCTGCGAAAGAAATTGATTCCTCTTAGGGAAATTTGCATGGAATTTGACTGGATAATTGATCGCGTGTCCTGACGCTAGTGGATTTATGCTGACTCGGGGGTTATGTGGAGATGAAACTGAGGTAGGGGATAAACCTGAGGTGAGGGATTTCTCTGCTTCGTTTGACACTTTTCCGCCATTATTGGGAATAAGCATTACTGGGACAGGAGCTGCTTTAGCAGACGACGTGACGGTGTCGGTACTTGGATTTCGGTGTGCCGTTCGCTTTGGTTCAACAACGTCTGGAAGTTTTGAGTCCGATTTTTTGCTGGAATTCAGTTTTTTACTTAAATGAAATATAGCATCTAATTCTTCGTAAAATGAACACTTGCGGTCGTGATTTCCTGTCATACAATTATGTTGCACGTTATTTCGATACACTGTTTTAAGGTTAAGAAATTTCCTTTCACATTTTTCTGCATCGAATGTAAAACCCTTTGAACGGAGTATTTCGGAAATTTCTCCCCAAATTTGTTTTTTCTTGGTGTGGGGATCCTTGAACTTTTCTTCATTTTTCACGTACAGTTCCAGAAGTGTTCTTGTGGCTGAGTGTGTCCATTTGTTGTCCCATGGGAATCCTGTGCCGGACAACACCATGGGAAGGTTAGAGGTCAAGAGGTTAGCGTCCGATGACGAGGTTGTATTTTCTGCATCATCCTCTACAAACCAAGACATATCCTATTATTGTTATAATATAATATGATAATAATATATAAAGGGGAGAGAGTTATATTTCCTCCAGCAACAATCATGCAATACATCAACATGTCATGTTATTATTTATTATCAAAATCGATCGACCGAGGTGATTCATCATATACTACACCAATTTACTACCATTATTCTACCCAAGCCAGTCAGAGGCCTCATCGCAACCCCAACTAACATGAAAACATTGAATTACGAAAGTAATTAAAAACAAAACCAAGCCGGTACTATTTTTTGTCTACCCACACCCGGCCATGTATGGACATATTGCAGCACCTCTTCTTTACTTACCTATGATATGGATTGCACTTTTATTGTCTTCTGCCTTCGAACCTTTCTCAGTGGCCATCGCGTTCATATCTGAAAAATGAAATATCATTAGTACATTGCACTTTTATTGTCTTCTGCCTTCGAACTTTTCTCAGTTGCCATCGCGTTCATATCTGAAAAATAAAATATCATCAGTACAGGTCAATAACTTCGTTTATGAATTATCGTATAGTACTTTTAACAATTTTACTGATATTTCTGAAAAGAAAAGAAAGCACAACACGGAGGATTTACAGAACTAATACTTTGTTAAGTTTTTGCTAGTTTTTAGGGAGGGGATGCTTTATAGTCGAATTATCTTAAGGTTTTCATAATGTAGCTATATGCATGGCATTGCATGCACATTTAAGTAATGTAAATGCGGATAAATCAGGTCTAAGATACATGTAACTAAGCACATTATATGATATGACCAATAATGTGTTCGAGATGTCAAAGATCAAAGTGTATATAGGCACTGGCTATGCTACAAAAATATGTAGCTACATATAAAGTGTGCAGCTATGAAGAAAAAGATAGATGTTTATATACAATAAAATGTTTTCTTTGTTGCCTCATACGTGTTATAAAGGTTGCAATGATTACACGGGACCCTCTTCTCCTTCTTCAACGTTATTTGACCCCTATGTATTCTAAATGATTTGTTTTATAGACAGAGGCGAACACAACATCTCACACGCTGAAACTTTCATCCCCAAAAGATCCTCTTCTCCTTCTTCAACGTTATTTGACCCCTATGTATTCTAAATGATTTGTTTTATAGACAGAGGCGAACACAACATCTCACACGCTGACACTTTCATCCCCAAAAGATCATATATTCAATGCACACTGTTTGGTTAATATAACTAAAATGTACATGTACATACCACCTGTGTTATTTTATTCAATATTTAAAGTATATTTATTAAGCACCTGGATCCTCAAATGAGTAGAAATAAAAAACTTACAAGTAATACATAAGCACATGTATACACATGTATAAATATGTAAATTATGTGGCTTTTCTCGTTACCTGAAAATATAAGTAATTACGTGCATGTTTCCTTTCTGAAATCCTAACAAATCATGTCAAAAATGGTTCCACGATTTTCGACCTAGTGTGGAGGATATGGGGAAAATGTGTAATTTAAATTACCTGTCTTCCTGTCGGATTTGAAATTGAGTTCATGTACTAATTGTAACTAAAAATTAGAAATGCATAAAAATTGATTAAATGTTAACAGGTCTGCAAGAGTTACAAAAGACTTTATATTTGTTTTAGTACTGTTAATGATTTTAGAACAGTTGATGCACGGATGTGTAATAAATTCTATAGCTATCTCGCTTTACCCCCCAAGGAGCCCCCCGCTTTCATCTTACAAACATAAATCGCTCGATTACGCATTTCAACGTCAAATCATTGATCACTGATTGCATAGGAAGGATGCAATGTTAGGAAAAACGTGATTTTTTTTCTAAAAGCAAAATATTATACGCAAAAGTTGACTTAAACAAAAGGTCAATCAACAGTCGATCTAAAAATATTTGGTTTATTTTTAGCTGTTTAGGTTTATAAGTTTAGAAGAAGCTTTGTATATAAAATGGGTCAAACTGAAGCTCCCAGTTCCCGTTCAAACAAAGAGAAAAGAATGTAAATACATCGGATTTCTTACCAGTTAAGTGAGACTCGGTTTCATTTCCGAATAATCAAGCCTTGATCCCGCAGTCTACCCATTGTGATTGAACCGAAACATGATTATAGTCGCCACCATTTTGAGTGCGTTGCGTATAGATTGTTTATCAGCGCGTCAATCATAATCATGATGCGAGGCCCCAGGCAGGGTGCGTTGAGTACATGTATATGGCATGGCGATTTAACTCTTAAATGGACACAACTAACGTTAACTTACCAATATTATCAAGTTAACATTCACGAATATTATTCATAACATACACAAAATGGCATCTAGTAATAAATATATAAGGGCTGGTCGAATATCAATGCATAAAAATGATCTACAAAAAGACGTTAATTAAGAAACAAATTGCAACAGATTGAACCAATATTTACAAGAAGACCTTGCAACGTGGAGGCTCAAGTAGTTTGGTTAGTTCTCGTTAAATTCATTTGTATGCAATAATGTGTGCTGTGTGACGAAAAAGATAAAAGAAAATATTTTCATTTCATTTATATAAGGAAGACTTCTAAACTCCTTTTTAAATTAAGTAGTTGAAAGCAAGTGCAGGACAAATTCGAGAACAATCGTTTATTTAAAGTATACATGTATTTTGAAAAGAGTCGTTTACTTTAATTTTTATACTCTTGTGTTTGAGCTTTACTAAGAGCTAGACCACGTCTCCATACCGAGTCAAATTAGGCCTTCGAACTCTCTTAAAAGCTGACATAAACATATTTTTCTGGTTCAAGATTGTGAATAACGGTTTCACAAAGCGGAAAATATATCTATCATTATCAAGCTCCGCAAAATACGACTGAACGTTTCATTAAAACATCTTTTAAATTATTTTATTTTTTTAAAGACATATAGCAACATAGCAACATTCAAAGGGGCCTATCTAAAGAACATAATACATGTATGTTTCAATTAATGTATTATATTCTTAATTAATTGTGGTGAAAGCCTAAAAGGATGTCAATTCGTGTGAGTCTGCCATAAATTTTTCCAACACGCACATTTAGGGAGTCAATGAAGACCCAGGTGGTTTAGCGTGGGTTTTTATTACAGAGCCTCATTAATTAAGATCCTCTTATCCAATGCTTTCCTGGCTTCCATTGCAGACCGTAGTTTAACAACTCCTTTGTTCGAGAATCGTGGCAATAACTATATTGCAAATCGTCTAGTCTTCGTCAAGTACCTCCAGTTCTGAAGAATGATCGTTATAGTAATAAAAGATGCGAGGAAAATGGATCGAAATATCACAGCCCACATCTTATATAATTTATTTCATTACATGTATCTAATTGAAAATTTGTTTTACCCTAAAATACGAAGTCCTGTTTGGTCAAAAGAAAAACTTGGTTATATCTCAATAAAGGAGACTCAAAGGGTAGACAACGATTCAAGCAAAGCAGGAAACAGATCTTTTTTCACGTTTCAGGTTATTTCAAATATACTGTTTCCTTCTGATTTCACCTCATCAAATATACAACTACACCCACTGTTTTGCGGTCATTAGTTGAGTATTTGAATATAATGGCGGTTTGCATATTTTGTCTCCATCTGTCCAAATAACAAAGTGCATGCATGTACCATAAAATGGAACTAAAGATTTCGTTCAGAAGTTTTATTTCACATGTAGTACAGAACATGCAGTACTTGTAGAGAAAGAAATCTGACTTGTCCATTATTAAACTTAAAGAAATATCCTTATACAATTTTTCTCTGTATGATGTCCACAAATGTATAAAAAAAAAGGTCCTTATATAAAAATTGAAATTCTGAAGTTTGCAAATTTCACATAAACATAATGCAGAGATTTGTTGTATTGATACATATGAAATGAAACCTGTGACAATGGTCTAACTTGACAACAAAATACAGCCACTGTGCTCTTTGGAGTCCTTCTGGCAAGAGACAACCCAGTCTTACCTACGTGATCTTTTGCCAAAACAACTTGTAGCCGAAAATTGCACAACACTTTACTGACCATAACCCATATACAATGATCTATTGCACAACCTACTGATGTTTGTACCATATATCTAGATGGAAAACTACTGGATTCTTCCCCCAATTGCAGTAGATCAAATACATGAACAATTTGACAATTATTTTGGCATTCTGTACATGTACACATGATATGGTCATTTCCTTGAGATTTACTCCTTAAAAATGTACAAACTTATAAAATTGCTTTTGAAGATTTACATTTTTGATACAGTAATATCAGATCTGTATTGATTCAGAAAAAATTCTTGTGCAGTGTACATTAATGAAGAAAATGCATATATAAATGTTTATGCATACATTTAAATTAGGAATGTAAAAGAAAGAGATCATAAATAACATTGGATTTCTATATCATTGAGATTGTTTTAGTTGGAATGAATCAATATAATGACACAAAGTGTGTACTAGCTAGCTTATTAGAAAGAGAGCTTGTAATATACATAAATAAAATTCAATTTCCACCATTTCTGATGAATAACAAATAAAATATAGATAAATATACATGTTAAAATATGAACCGGGCACCCATATGTCTACATTTATCTATCAATGCATCTTTCACTGAACTTGTTTAACCATTTTAATATCTGTTAAATTTCCTAAAAATTAATCATAAATATTATAAAGAATTACAACCTTTAATGCACGTAAACAACATCAGAATTCTTCATTAAAGCCCTTATAAATCATGTAATCACATGAAATGTACCTGAGACTTAATTGTTTCTTTAAAATAACATGCAAATTGAAATCACATGCAATATGCTTTCAAATAGTTTTTTTTGTGCTCTCGGGATCTACAGAAATCAAAGAGGACCATTAGTTAAGAGGAGCAGATAGAGATATCATCAGTAACAGGATAAACACCCCATTCTTGAAAGACAATCATGAAATGACACTGGCATGTCTACTAATGTATAAACTTAACAAGCAAAAAACATGATTCCATGGAGATTTCTTTTTATCATATGATATTGCGTATCACAATAAAAACATCAGAAAGATTAATATTAAAATATACAATCATTGGAAATGTGGTTCAACATTCCATAAATACAGCACTAAATACAACAAAGAAAAAGATAAAAATGAACCCATCAGACTGTATTTGACCAGTCCAAACCACCATGTGTTCTTGACTGTACAATTTTTTCTTATATGTGAAAGAACCATTAAACTCTAGTCAACTGGATGTAATACATGTACTACAATTATACAGCTGATGTGAAGGAGAGGAATTGTCATGTTAAGTGTGGAGAGATAGGGAGTCTTGAAGTAAATGCCAGTGTATGTACTGGTGGTGTGGGTCTACTGCTGGGGTGGATCCTGGGGGGTGTTTGCAGTCTGTGTCCCTGTCGGGGTCTCTGCTGAAAACATGGGGTTCCTGACCTCCATCACCTCACCCGGCTACAGAAAAATAAAATACACACAGTTAGAACACTCTAAATAGTATTCCATTTATTATCTGTAAACAGCAATGTCTTAATTACACGAACATGTATCAAAACATCCATTGACAATATCACCAGGTTTACAAACTAAGTGATACAAGGGAATAGGGACAAGGTGGATCTAAGTATCTCAGATAATGGACCATAATTTTTTGTCTTACTTGAAACAGTGTACAATTTGTGTTTCTGTTTTTGTTAGCATAGTCCTTGATCTATAAAACTCTCGGAGGAACACAATGATATGATGTATTCACTTACCGGGGCCAGCCCCGGACACTCGTAGACTGTGTAGTCCCCTTCCTCATTCTCCTCGTCCGACTCATCCTCTGAGGCATCATTCTTCATTTCTCCATTGGCTCTGTTTAAAGTATAATTAAATTCTTAATAAAACAAAATTTCTCCCCTTTAGCCAAGTATAACAGTACTAAACGGGTTATACTACAATTGTATTGCATTCTTACACAACATGCTATCTGTTGATTCACAGATTACTGTAAACATATTAAGTTCGGCTGTGTATTCTTTTTAGCATTTTGTGTTTTTTGTGTGTGTGTGTGTGGGGGGGGGGCTTCTGATTTACACAAGTACATTGCTTAAAAGGTTGTAACCAGAAATACTTTAATTCAAATCCATCCAAACTTGTTGAAAAATCACTTTCCACAAAATATTGCACAAACCAAATACATTTATAGTAAGCATCTACAATATTAATGTTTGTTTCCAGTACTCACTTTTCCATAGCAATCATCTGCTGTTTCTGGTGCTGGTAGTGGTACATCTGGGCACTCTGGGCCAGCTTCCTGTCCCCGGGGCCAGGACCCACCCTCTCCTTGGCAGGGCCAGTAACTCCATAGGCTGGGTAGTCTACCTCACTGGCAGCCTTAGCATTCTTATGTAGCCTGAAAAAATCAATTTAGAAGATTAGGATGACTGATGGCCACCAATGCAGCTTGACTAGTTAATTGTTCATTTCAAATGTCAAATGCATATACCCATTTGTGCTAATTCTCATGTTCATTGTTGGAAATCTACGTCCAATCTCGTATACTGGTACACTTACTGACCATTGACCAACAAACTGAAGGTCATGATCATTTTCTTTCTCATTATTATTTACATTACTCAATCCACTAATGTAAAAATGAAATGCTTTAGGTTTTGGGGAAAATAAAATGATTAGCAGCAGATCAGTTTATGAAAACATACAGTTGTTTACTGATGAAAGATTCCATGATTGTTTAGCTCCTGAGGGGCTATCAAGAGTTAAATTTAATCATGAATTTTAAATATAAAATTCACACTTTCTGAATTAAACAGTAAATCATGTGTAAATATTGTAATTTCGGTGTTACTTCATGACATAAGCACATGAAGCTAAATACAGATATATGATTTAAGAACTGTGTTCTGAAGCATCTTCTCATACTGACAGATGACACACCATAGACAACTGCTCCTCTCAGAATGCCCAATACAATGTACATGAATAAAAATACATGTACATGTATGAATACAGAACAGACACCTATCTATCGCAGGTAAATTGTTATCATGAATCACAAAGATAGACTGACACAATACAGTTGATGCAATATCTGTAATGTAATACAATTTGGTCCGTACATGAAAACATGTGTAGGAAAATCATGAAAAAAGCATTAAGTTTTCCTCTAACAAATGAATGTTTTACAAACCAGCTGAGCTCCATAGGAGTGGGCTTTTTTGGAAATCTATGCATTGTGATGACCACACTATATTACAGTACAAGCTGCACAAACTGTCAACATATGGGGGACAGTTAAAACACAGCATGTTCTTGGCCAGTATTATGTAACAGACTTTCTATACATCAATCATTATGACAGTTAACACAAATTACATCAGACAATAAATATTGAAAAATTTTCTACAGAGAGATAGGTTTCTATGTCAAGTCTATAAATTTCTACAAGGCCAAATCTCTTCTTTTCTGACTTTATATAGACAATGCCTGATTAAGAACCCTGAGAGGAGGATGACCAACATGAACCATCATTATTGTGCTATATTTAACAGATTATATAACCATTAAGGAAGTTGGAGACAAATCAAAGCCCCAGGCTAGGGTTTACATCTGATTATCCAGCTAATTAAAGAGACCATTAAAATCCCACTGTTATCAGACCAACTGCAGACTCAATATGCCCTAAATTAAATAATTTCACCTATTTAGTCAAAAGTAGACAATACCAGTAGTTAGTTTAATGTATCCAATTGTTCGTAGACTTGTGATCTCCATTATAATAAATGTCACCAGTTGTTGATTGAAATTCAGATACAGTACCACCATGAACATCGCACCTCCACTGACGTCAAAAGTCTGTATTGACGTCTTAATGTGAAATGAATTATGAAACCAACTGCTAAATGTTCATATGTCATATTTATACAAAAAAGTATGATAAACATTACCGGTAATAAGTAGAATACTAGTATGTACAAATCATTCATTTATTTAGGTGTTTACCAATTAATCATTCTGCCATAGATATATTGAAATGAACATGTGGTCAACATACAGTATATCAGGTTTTTTCCGCGTCATGTTTTTTCCGCGATTCAGAACATAGAACAGTATATAAAATTTACACGAATCAAATTTTCACTATTTCAAAGTCATAGTGAAAATATAATTCAAGATTGTTTAAATCTGTGAAGTAAGAGGGTAAAAGTATCTAAATTGCCGCTCTTTATAATGAAAAATTCAGACAATTAAACCATTTACATGATTACCTTAATGTTAAATAATTACTGATAATTATTTTCAGAGACTCAAACAGTCATAGATAAATAGGTCATGTACCATTACATATACCAGTAGCTCAGGTATAATTAGACATCTGTTTACGCAAGAAAAGCGACCGTTTTAATTAGCTTGTCAATGGATTATTAATGAAACTAGGAGGTTTACATACCTGTTATCTGGCGCTTGTCCTTCGATCCTGCAATTTCTACTCTAAACTTACTGAACACAGTTCATTGTACTTTTACATACCTGCTTACTTCATAAGGAAAGAAAGAACTATATCATACGAACAAAACTTTGTATCAAATTCACGCCGATATATTTTCCGCGATTCAGAAATCGTCGCGAACAAAGCGAAAATTGGATACACGCAGAAAAGCCCTGATATACGGTAATTTACAGCTACATAAAATAAGGAATCAATTTTTATTTTATTCTTAGCCTTTTAGAAATTGTTTTTCTACCCTCTCCCGACTCAGTATCTTATAAAGTTTTGGTCAGTATGTAGGGAAATCAATACAATCTCCATTGTTGTTGATATTCCAAATATACCCACATGAACAGAAAGGGTAATTCAAAATGTTTGTTTACTGTGAAGTGTTGGTAAATCCTTGCAAGATATCATTGGAACACGATTTTATATGTGTAATTTACAAGAATGAAAGTTACATCTTTACATGAGCAATGAACAGAGAGGAGATGTTTGAAATTTTCAATCATGAAAAATATCTAATATCTATCTTTGAGATCAATCATTTAAAAAAAAAAAAAAAAAAAATTAATGATAATAATTACCTAATATGCGAAAATAATTTCTCTCGACCTACCTTGGAACACATGGTAAGCAAAGTGTCAACAATTCCAAACACATCTACCAGTAGTTATATACTGACAGATAAAGCAGGTGAGGTGTCCACGTAGGTCATATAGTGGGCTAAATCAAAATCAGATCTACTTCATCAGCTATAGCACTCCCAGAGTCAACAGCAATGTCCATAATAAGACACATCAACTTCGGTGTGTATCAAATCCTAATCTCTTAAAAACTCATTTGTTTATAAAACGATGAACCTCAAGATGCTAAGAGTTGACAGCAATAAGAAAGACTCAACTTATTGGATTAGCAGCATGGGATCGATAGAAACTTCATCCACTCAAATCATCTAAATTTGTGATCAGTATTAAAAGCCTCTAAACAATTGTTCTCAAAAAATCTCATATTCCTTCACATTCATCTGACACTGATATCATTTTACCAGCGTGCAGTATCTACGTCAGCGACTCTAATTATAGAGCTAATGATCTATCAGATACGAGGTTCCTGACCATTCATACTGTTCTCAGCATCACCTTCAAGTTTACCATGGGTTACAGTTAAAAATCAATAGATTTCCTGTCACCAGAAGATCACTTTTAAGTCAGACTGAAGTTATCTTTCTTGCCATTGAGACACATGGAAGCTCTTTTGTATTTTACATCATTTTCTCAACAACAAAATTTTAAAATTTCTCATAACACACATTTTAAAAAAAATCATCATGACAAAAAAAGTACCGATATGTAATGAATTAAAATTGTAGCATATTTCTTAACTGTTCTTGTTTGTTTACAAACTTATTACAATTTCGAAGATTGTACATACCGTATATCTGATTTTTTTCATATGTTACAAACTTCGTGAAAATTTGGAAAGTGTGCAACTTTATTTTATTTTAGTCAGTTATTTTGAGCAATTTAAAAAGTGTGTAACTTTATTTTATCTTAGTCAGTTATTTTGAGCGATTTAAAAAGTTTATCATAGTAAACAATACTGGATAAAGTTTCTGTATGTTGAATACTTTGCGATGTAAAAAGTGATCGCTAAAAAAAGCGAGATGGGACCATCGCAAAAATTACTGGATATATGATATCCCATGCATGAATTCAATGCCTTTGATGTAGAGTATTTAGCATCAGAAACATTAAATTTTAACAAGAGCTTGGACTTTTTGTGTCATAGAGCAATGTGACATAGGCCTGTCTATTTCAATGCTGGTCACTTAGCCATGGGTCTTTGAAATCAACAACATTTGTCTACTTTTAGAGCTAAGACTACAGCAATTTGTGTATATTATTTCACCCAAAACCAGTGTAATTTTTAACCTCTTTTGATGCACAGATATAGTTTGGTGAAATATGTCGTAACACCATTTGCCCTGCAGTAGAGTATATAAGTACCACAGTAATAGCGTCAATTTTGTTCAGAAATAGTGAAAATTACCGGTATACATAGTGAAAGTAAATACATAGCACGTAAAGCCTATTACTTGTGTGACACAATAAAAAAATGTCAAAAATGTATCAGTTGGTTTGATATGTGCAAATTTAGATCAATTTAATTTCATTGAAAAATCAATATGTCTTATTTTCTATACTTAATACATGTACCATAATCAGAAAATTAAAATCATACTGTGAATATGAATTCAGTATGTATAGTATACCCAATTACCTAATGTAAACTGTAATGTAAACTCTGAAGTTTAAAAAGTATAAACTTTCCTTTCCTACTAGTATTTTTGTTTTCAGATATAATTAATAAAAGAAAATTATGATTACCATGTCAAACCAATGGTATTCAAGAGGAACTCCAAACACATTTATCCTGATAATTTGAACTAAGCTTAACACAGTTTTGGCATTTATCTCATATCAATTAAGAATCACAACTATAGTCAAATGAGTGTCAATATTTACATTTCTTCCTATGAAGACACCCCATATTTTCTCCAAAAGGACCATATGTTAGCACAACTATATTAACCTAAAAATCAATACTCTTGCCCCAATATTTCAACCATTTTAGTAAAATTATGCCTGAAAATCATTACACTCTTTGTGCCTTATAAGATCACATATGCTGCATTTGATCAAGGAAACTTCATCAGTGTTAAAATGTAGATATCATGAAAACCAAATCAATTCTTACTTCATGTTAATTTTATAATGATTCTAATTAACTTTAGTTAAAATAAGCCATTACTCCATTCATCCGATGTCTCATTCATTATCAAATGAAAATTTAATTTTTATATAGATCTATTCTTACTACACATAGTTCTTGAAGCTTTTGAAATCAAAGTCCTTAAAGTGCTAATGTAGACAATCAAATTTGAACAAATTTGTTGTGTCATCATAGTCTGGCCTTTTTCCTCATAAAAATCATTCAATTAAAAACAACTCTGTTGAAATCTCGTTAAGATACACTACTATGCTGGTTTCATTATTCGGTCCACTGCCTTGCAATGTTTAGCAATACACAACTCTGATACTCATGAGGAGAAACCCTATCAATTATCATTATCAAGGACCTGAAGATGACGTGGAGTATTGAATGAATGGAACTTCACTTATTGTCCTAAACCACAGGGAATCTAGCTATGGAATCAATCAATAAAAATAAAGGATCTAGTTCTGGTGACAGAGAGAAAAACTGAATGACAATTGTTAAAATCAATTAACAGCAAGTCTGTGTAACAAACTACATACATCTATAGGGGGCAAAACACAACCTTAATTACATGGTTTCCAAGAATGTCAATTCTCTTTCCATGGAGATAACTATGGGTTGTGCTTAAAAATTAATAGATGACAATTACTAGCTTGCTTTAATGTAAATCAGGATATTGCAACTGCATGAAAACAGCGATGTAAAATGAAAATTTGATATATTAACTAATTTGGACAATCAAGGTAGATGGAATCATTATTATATTATTAATGTACAGTAATTATGTACACTCAATGTTAGGTGATTGACAAGAGGACTGGGTTGACTTTTACAATTACAGTACAACCTATTGAAGCAAACCACAAAAGATGACTGATTTTACATTATTCATATAATCCAAATAGTTTACAATAATTTCTGACCTCAGAGAGAATGGATCTGACCTCACTGTAAATTTGAATTCATTACAAAAATGTTCACTGTGTCCGGATTTTACTGTACTCGAAAATCTGGTATGCAGTTTTTGTGTAAGAAACAAGGGGTGAAATTGGAGGTGGGGGTTTACTTCTAGATCATACTATGGGAATCTCACAAGACGATTTGTTTCATTGCACACAAACACTGAGTTTCAATTCAATGTACATGATTTAAAATATATCTTTCGTGAGATGTCCTTAATATTATGTCCTTAATATGTCTTTCATTTATCATTTACAGGCACTTTTAAGTCTATGTACATGTAGATTAAATATTTTGTAGACTGTATGTCTTTGTCAGCATAAAACACTCACATCAACTGCCACTGAAGACATGGATGTGGCCCAGACAAAAGGACACCAAGATTTGACCTCATGGCCACTTTTAAACGAGTTATGTTTGTCTGTAGAGCAGTAAAGCTGGCAATCAATGTTCTGTCCCTGGTTATACAATAATCTCTTTTAAGTTAATGCTGGCTGCAGATGGTGTGGACATCTTGACTAGTTTGTTCTCTGTCAAGAAATTGTACAAAGGATTCTAGCCTCTTGATTTGCTTTGTTTGGACAGAAAATCTTCATGAGGTCTTAGTACAATACAATTGAAAGGAAAAAAACGCTTTAATAAAATTTTCTCTAAAATGCCTGCAAAAAATCAAATGTTTCTATGTTGTAGAAACTAATTGTTTGACAAGTTGAAAAACGTTAGGTTTATTATCAATAAATGACTGAAACATAAAAATAGAGGAGGAAGGGTATAATCTCAGTGACTTTGATCAATAGTATAGGGATTAATTTGCCTGAAGCTATCGCCTCATATTACAGAAGCCAACCCAGTGACAGCATCAGTTAACACTCCCAACACCTTTCTCTCTATCTCCGCTTAATTTCCTCCCCATCAGCTTGCACAGATTTGCTACCTGTCACCCCTATTATTGATCGATCTATAACCATCATTGGAAAACTGCAAGTTCAGAAGTAATTTGATGTGTATTCCAACTATGCGATTAGGTTATTTTCTCCTTACTTTTCTGCATTAATATTTCATGCTTATTGGCACAGTAAACACATTCCTTTACAAATTATGCAGCCTCTATTGGAAGAATGGAAGCCAATTATCAGGGAATAATGGCCAATTATATTGGGACGCATACAGAAAAGATCAATGCGATTTGGGTTGACCAATGCCATCATTTCATGTCAAAGTTTTGCATGATAATGGCCACACAGGAAATGTTGCTCAGCAATAAAGTTCAATTAGGAGAGGACTTTTTGAACAGATCAGGGAGGGCATGTCAAACATCTCCTAATGTCCTTTTCAGTGTCTTTTGTAATCACCATCTCAAACTAAGAAATCAATACCTGAAGGTTCACTAAGGAATTCACTTTTTGAGCTATTATGTATTTGTATTTAAAAATGTCACTTTTCCCCTTTTTCATACAGCCTCTTTAGATTTTTATGCAATTTAAATGAAGCAATTCAAATTCAAAGTTGATGTTATTTGCAACTTAAAACAAGATCAATAAAACCCTCTGAAATCTCTTTTAGCTTTACGATAAAGACATTTATTGTTAAAACTAATGGTACTGTTTTAAGACTGCAATAGTTTTGCAAATTTGGTGTACAAATACATGTATGTGCATAAATAATTAAAATCCTACATCAACCCTAGCATTACTATATATATATACAGCTCCCCTAATTAAGGATAGTATAAACCAAACATAATATCCCATCAGGACCAACTACAGCATCATAAAGTACAATAAATACGCAGTCTTTATGGGCAAATATCGATCCAATTTTATAGAACGTAGGAGGCAATATTTCAAACAAGAATAATTTTCAATCACTCAACCCACACTGTAACCAAATAAATGATTTTTTCCGCTAGGATTCAGACACATGGAGATATTGGAAATGTCGAACCCACTATGCAATTGTTACTGTGAGTCGTGTAGGGCATGCAAATAAACCTCTCTAAATCCTTTCTTGATGGGAAAGTAATACCTCTTTTGTCTTAATCTTTCTTTGATTGATAAATCTGATTTTAATATACATACAAGTATGGCTTGAAGGTTTCATTTATTCATTTCATTTTGTTCGATTTCAATTAAAAAATTGGGTTTGTTCTTTTTCATGAATCGATTAAATGTGATTAAAGTTAGTAAATATTTTCCATTATGAAAGAAAAATAACAAAAAAAATTTCTTTAATTCTGGCATTCTCAATATGCACCTGACTGAACAATAAGAATTGCAGTGCTTTGATATTTTCAGTATAATAAACACATATATCATTGAGATAAGAGCTACATAAAACATTATCTTCAGACTGATCAACAATAATTGAATACTGCATAGTTGGAAGATGCTGGAAAAGATTGAGTGAAATCATGTCTTCTTGCTAAGATTTCACTAACATCGTAAGATCATCTCTTGATATGTTTGCTGAATAATATGTAACAAATTCTAGGATGGGCGATGAAATGTTCCCATGGAGACAATTACAACATTATCTACAAATCAATTACAAACTTCTCTTTCAGCTGACACAACCATTAACTTTTCAGAAAGAGCTATCTTTAAGTCTTACTGCAGATGAAACTTCATTAACCAGCATACTGGCCAAGACAAAATCTGAAGGAATAGACTTCACAAACATGGTCCTATGGAACACTAAATTATTCTCAATGATGCCTTTTGGGAAAAGGCTTCCTTTGGTTACATCTGCATCACAAACTTTCTCACCTCAGGTGAAAAGTTCAGAAACACTATCAAATCAGATTTGAATATGTGATGAATTCATTCAGTAGAGAACAAAAGGGTCAATTTCTAGCTGACAGTTATTGGAGATAATACCCACATGAACTTAATACTACATGTACTTTCATTGAGATTTTTCTGTGAATTATTGTTGCATATGCACCAGTTGAGTTCAGTTTTCAATCTGTAGAGAACAGGAGGGTTAAATTTCTCTTTTACAGAATAACATACACGGATGTACTGAATACTTTGCTGGTTCTTTTGTAAATCATACTTACTTGTACCAGCACACTCCAGCCATGATGAGTCCAACAAACCCTGCAAGACTGCATGCCGTCACAATTCCTACAAAAAAGATACAGAAACTGAAATCTTAAAGCATATTATTAAATTAAACTACTAAGTAATTAAAAATGAATCACAGTGTTTGAAAATAATATGCATAGCAAAGATCAAGATCCTATGAAAGTAACCTTTCATCAGAAATTAAGCATATGAATTTTATTAATTAAACTTCATCTTTTATGACAACGATGGAATTTCAACTGAAGATTTAAAAACTGAAATTCATTTGATGGAATATGCCCTAGAAGCTCATATTTTATTTTCTTTAAAAGACATGTACAGGTATTGAATAAATATTAATCATAAAGGTAACCGAGTCCTTAAAACTAGACCCCAATGAATTAGAATTAAGTGAATTTGTCTAATAATGAATGCTAAATCATTCATTGCTCTGATAGTTTTTATAATGAAGATTAATTCTTGTTTCAGACCTATAAAAAGCATGCTATCCTGTGAGAGAGGTATAAGCGGCTTCTCCTTGGAGTCAGGGTCAGGCTGTACGTGTGGCTGGGGGGCCTTAGGCATGGGGTGAGGGGTGGTGGTCGTTTCCACCGCCTGGGTGGTCTCCACCTTCTCCATGTAAGGATCCTCTGCTGCAAGGTCTATCCCAGCATCCTCTGCTTTCACTTTTGCTGTCTTATCCACTCCAGTATATTCATTTTCAACCAGGTCTCTGAGTTTAATACCATCTGCAAGACATTGATTTTACAAACATACATGCCAGCAGTAGACATTGAGCAAGGTATCTATATTATTCAAAGAAGATTGTATATCAAATGCTATATTAATGTTAAAGAATTCATATGAATTCATATCTCCAATTTCTTTGAGATCGACATTCAGAAATGCAATCTCAATGGGAGTGTTCTCACTGGTTTTATCTTAAAAGCTTTGATCCCTCGTTTTCTTCACAAAATGCCATGGAAGAAGAATATTTCATATAACAATTGTTTGGCCATGGATTTACAGCCATGCCTATATTCTGATAAAATAACATGCTTCATACACCTAAACATCAATCGAAAGATAATTTATGGCATATTTGGATTGGGTTTGGTTTGTTCAATGCTGCACTGAAATCCTAAAAATAATTTGTAATAATGTCCTGGTAAAATAAATGAAATATATTTCACTTAGAATGATATTGTCCCTAAATAACAATAAAGGGACAAAGATAAAATGAAGCGTCATAACCCATTCACTTTCTTATAAATCCTAGTAATGAAACAGCTATCTAATAAATGATGTAATGACTAGCTGTACAGATATTGCATGCAATCTCCAGACCCCATTTAATAAAGTTAACTAAAAGCGAATTTGATCAATATGCCTGATGATTGATACTTAAATTCTGCTTTGTTCTTACACCATATTCCTATCATAAGAGGAAGTATTGATTTATGAGTTAAAAGGAAGACTGGACAGTGTTTTTTAAAAGTACAAGTGTAATTCAGCTATTTCTAATAATAAATTATCAACATTTGCAGCTCTATGAGGGTTGTTAGAAAAGTTCGTGGACAAGTTCAATTGTGAGTGGACTATTCGCATGATACAAGCAAAACTTTTCAGATTTAAAGATGACGTATTTTCTAAGAAATATGTAAAGATTTGCATTTTTTAAATGCACCATAAAAAAAAATACAGCTTAATTATTTCATAAGATATGCTTCACAGAGCATGTCAGATTTCTAATTTTTTATATTCTGTGCGCCTTTTTCCTTATTAAGAAAATGTACCATTTAAGTGCATAAAAAATGAACGATATTTCATATGATATCACAATAACATTTATTATACTTTCATGTTAAATACTGAAATCTTAGATGTAGTTGGTAATCCGTTCTATTACCCTCAGTGTTAGCAACACACTTGGCAACGGGTAACACAACGAATTGTTACATGCGCATTAATTATGTGCGTACGGTTCACCGTAGAATTCACTTCATTTCTATATAAAAAAAGTAAAATTTTCTTTAAAATGAAGACATTCAGTATAATAAAATAAATAGTGCCTGTTTGGGAGGATAACTGTTGAAATTGACACCCCTTGAAAACCATTGTCAACCTCCGCTTCTCGTCGGTTGACAATGGTTGTCTTGGGGTGTCAATTTCAACAGTTACCCTCCAAAACAGGCACTATTTATATAATGAAGGTCATTTTGTGAAAGTTTCAAATAAATTGAAGAATTTCTGACTGTTTTATCGCCGAATTTGGACAAACAATGCTTGAAAAATGAGTAAAAAACATTGACGTCTATGGACATCTTGGAGCACTGGTCCTTCCTTTAATTTTGTGTGCAAACAGGAAAATCTCCAATGGAGACCAAAAGGTTCTTAGATGCTGCTATTTTTTTATAACAAAGGTTAACAATTAGAATCACAGACGTTTGAAAATGGAAGAACTGATATCTTGACCTCTTGCAGCATGCCAACCACTATACAACAGAAATTTTTGGACCTAAATGATCTACGATAAGCCACGAAAGACATTGGACAACAAGAGGCCCAGGGGCCACATCGCTCACCTGAGCAACAATTGCCTTAATTCTGATCAAATTAGCATTACAGTATCAAAATATCTTGACAACTGAGTACAGTAGATCTTGCTAAAAAAAAATTGAAAATCTGCCAATTTTTATCCACCTCTTATTTTTTGGTAAATACCAAGCTCCTTTTGTTGTTGTACCTCTAAGATTTTTCTCTATTCCTATATACCCCCCCCCCATTTCGTGGCCCCACTATTCTTTAGGGAATCATGGTTTCATCAAACTTAAATCTACATTTAATCTCATAACCTGTTCTTTCACACTAAGTACTGAGTTTTGGACCAAAAACTTTCCCAGAATATTTTTAAAGATTTTCTCTATATATTCCTATGTAAAAATTCAAACCGCCATCACGGTCCCGCCCTACCACTAGTGATTTTGCAAACTTGAATTTACACTACCCAAAGATGCCTCTACACAAGTTTAAGCTTTTCTGGCCAAATAGTCTTTAAAAAGATTTTGAAAGATTTTCTCTATATATTCCTATGTAAAATTTCATCCCTCATTGTGGCCTCACCCTACCCCTGGACTATTATTTAAACAAACTTGAATCTATATGATCTGGGGATGCCTCCACTCAAATTTGGGCTTTCCTGGCCTAATACTTTTGAGAAGAAGACTTTTAAAGATTTTCTCTATATATAAAAATGTATCCCCCATTGTGGCCCCGCCCTACCCCCAGGGATCATTATTTGAACAAACTTGAATCTACATTATCTGAGGATGGTTACATGCCAATTTGAGATTTCTTGGCCAAATAGTTATTAAAAGAAATTTTTTAAAAGATTTTCTCTATATACTCTTATGTAAAAATTGATCCCCCAATTGTGGCCCCACCCTACCCCCGGGGACTATGATTTGAAGAAAAGTGAATCTACACAACCTGAGGATGCTTCCATTTTAATTTGAGCTTATCTGGCCTAATAGATTTTGAGAATAAGATTTTTAAAGGTTTTCTCTATATATATTCCTATGTAAAACCTGATCCCCTAAATTGTGGCCCCACCCTACCCTCGGGGATCATGATTTGAACAGACTTAAATCTACACTACCTGAGGATGCTTCCATTTTAATTTGAGCTTTTCTGGCCAAATTGTTTTTGAGAAGAGGATTTTAAAAGATTTTCTCTATATATTCCTATTTAAAACATGACCCCCCTATTGTGGCCCCGCCCTACCCCCAAGGACCATGATTTAAACAAACTTAAATCTACACTACCTGCGGATGCTTCCACTCAAAGTTGAGCTTTACTGGCCTAGTAGTTTTTGAGAAGAAGATTTTTAAAGATTTTCTTTATATATTCCTATGTAAAACATGATCCCCCTATTGTGGCCCCGCTCTACCCCCAAGGACCATGATTTAAACAAACTTGAATCTACACTACCTGCGGATGCTTCCACTCAAAGTTGAGCTTTCCTGGCCTAGTAGTTTTTGAGAAGAAGATTTTTAAAGATTTTCTCTATATATTCCTATGTAAAACTTGATTCCCCAATTGTGGCCCCATCCTACCCCCGGGAACCATGATTTGAACAAACTTAAATCTACATTTCCTGAGCATGCTTCCAATTTAATTTGAGCTTTTCTGGCCTAATAGTTTTTGAGAAGAAGATTCTTAAAGATTTTCTCTATATATTCCTATGTAAAACTTGATCCCCCAATTGTGGCCCCATCCTACCCCCAAGGACCATGATTTGAACAATTTTGAATCTACACTTCCTGAGGATGCTGCCATTTAAATTTGACCTTTTTTGGCCAAATAGTTTTTGAGAAGAAGATTTTTAAAGATTTTCTCCATATATTCCTATGTAAAACTTGATCCCCCAATTGTGGCCCCACCCTACCCCCAAGGACCATGATTTGAACAATTTTGAATCTACACTTCCTGAGAATGCTTCCATTTAAATTTGACCTTTTATGGCCTAATAGTTCTTGAAAAGAAGATTTTTAAAGATTTTCTCTATATATTCCTTTGTAAAACTTGATCCCCCTCTTGTGGCCCCTCCCTACCCCCGGGGACCATGATTTGAACAAACGTGAATCTACACTACCTGAGGATGCCTCCACACAAGTTAAAGCTTTTCCGGCTGAATAGTTTTTGAGAAGAAGATTTTTGAAAAATACCAACAAATTTTTAATAATTCTCAATTATCTCCCCTTTAAAAAGGGCGTGGCACTTCATTTGAACAAACTTGAATCCCCTTCACCTAGTGGTGCTTTGTGCCAAATTTGGTTGAAATCTGTCCAGTGGTTCTTGAGAAGAAGATGAAAATGTGAAAAGTTAACAACGACAACGACGACAACGACAACGACGACAACGACAGACAACGGACAAATTGTGATCAGAAAAGCTCACTTGAGCCTTTGGCTCAGGTGAGCTAAAAACTAAACAAATAATGGTATAAACGTGCATTTTATAAATGTGTTAAATGACTTGAAAATTTTGTGGTACTGAAAGATGTCTACTTAGAAAGAGAGTAACAGGTTTGACTTTCAGTTGTTTAACGTCACCTGATGTTGTGAAAATATGAAATGGTGCTCCGTAAATCCAATTCATGCAATGTAAAAATCTCTGTTTCTTTTGGAAAAAAAATTAAATTTATATGATTCTTTGCAAATTTCTTTTCAATTAGTAGTCATTCAATAAAACATAAGCCATCCTATAAAGTACACAGTACTTTTGCCGTAAATCACTCTGTCCGCAAACTTTCCAAACAACCCTCGTATATTTCATTGAAATGTTTGTTCCTACACCATGTAAAATAAGTAATAGACTTTAAAGGCAAAATTGGGTAGTATTGCATTAATTCTAAACCAAGCAATCTAATTGCCATCACCTTATGTGCATGATATTTTTCTCTTCTCGAGATTGAAAATGATATCACTGTTTTAATTTGTTTTCCATACTTTCTATCTGGGGGCCAATCAGTTCAATATCGATGCAGATAAAATAATTCAAAACTATTATCTTTATAAATTGCTAAATGCTATAAATATTTATTACTATAATGATTCCTTTTTTATATACCAATTACCCATATATACCATTCATACAAATATCAATATTCACAAATATTCAAATTGCAAATTAGCAATATTTAAATATGGATGATTCATTGTTGTTTAGTAATCTCCTGTGAAATTATACAATTTATGGTACATCTACTGTACTGGCACATTTGTCTTAGATAACTTAATTAATTCAAATCATTTTTGCCTCAGATGCTGTTTGGCGGATAATAATTAGAATTCAGCAGTAAATAACCCTACACACATCCAAGGACAATGACTCCTAGAACAAAGACCGGCCATGCAGTTATTCTCCTAGCTGTAGCTCACCCAGCCAGATATATATGGCGGTATTCTCACAAATTATGGACACAAATCTAACTTGACCAAATAATGAGATTTTTGTGCGGAAAAGAGAGTCAATTTAATTTGAAGATGCTTTACATATGCTGGGTCACTGCCTTCCAGACTGTTCTGCCTTCATCTGTTAAGTGTCCTTAATATGATCATATTCCACTATTAAACATCTATAAAACAGACCCTTTATTTGTTTTATCTACAGTCTGTTCTGTCATTGACCAATTTATGGCCATTTTGTGTGAGCCAAGAGTAAGACATGGAAAGTCTCACTAAAAGAAAAACAAACCTCCAATTTCCAGGTCTTCATATCTTTTCAGTAGCTTGATCAATTCTTCATCATCTGAAATTCATCAATAAAAATTTCTTTCAAATTAATGTCAAGAAAGTTTCAAAATGAACATAAAACTAAGTTGCAACCCTTCATGCTTGCTACACGTATCAAATTAGTAAATATTAGTTCATTTATTTGCTTATCATACTGTATACAATACTTTAACATGTTCAATTAACACAAAAAGTAAAATTAATATGTGTATCAAATAATCAAAAGTGATATCATTTTACAATTTATAGAACACTATGTAAAATTCCATAAATAGTAAATGTAATCACTTTAACATTGTCACATACTGTTCATATCATATCATTTTCAATCTCTCTAAAAAACACTCTTTTTGTGTTTCAAAAATAGTAACAAAGAGTTATTTTAAGTTATGAGAGAGAATATGATATCAACATAAAATAAGACATAAACAATTCACAGCATGTTTACATTCTATGCATGGTTCTTATAAGGATATTAAGATTTACTTGTCAATATTTCTTACTATCCAAGTTCTGAAGAAAAAATATACATTAGCTAGATTGTACCTGGATAATTATATAAAAGAATTTAAACTACTTAAGCCATGTGTCTTGATCAGTAATGCAAAACTGGAAAAAAAAGTATCATGTCAGATGGTCTCTTTAGCAAATGAAATTTAGAAAGGAAAGCTCAAGAATACTAAATCATGCTGCAAAGGGTTGTCAATAAAAAAAAATAATATATTGCAGACTTTATTATACCCTTGTATGCCATTTTATAAGTTGTGGTAATTATCAAACATGTTGAAACAGTAACTACCGGTATGTGTGTGATAACATTCCAGAACAGAAGATGATGGTTTCTACTGCTATTATATTGACACAAATTGCTATCAAATTTAGCAGAGTTTAATGTTGTCCATTGATGATCTAGAAAGTGTTCTAAATTTAGATGAATGGGCAGTAAAGTAATCACGTTCCTGATATCATGTGTTTGGTGAGCACTAGAGAGTGAGAAATCAACACACAGACTCACGTCATTGCTGGCCTCCATTAAATTGAACACTTCTATATAGACATTGTCACAACATCATTCAAGCTTGTTTAAATTTAAAGTTGGTCCCTGATGTAGAAAACAGGATTCTCTACTTGAAAGGAATGTATAAACAAGTGAGATATCTAGGTCTCTGACTCTTAAACAATTTTAGACATACATGTTCCCCAGTTTAATAAATAATCAACAAGTTTCCAAATTTATATTATGCACATATATAAGTAAATCTACATGTTTTTATTTTTACATCACTAGTAGACCAGTTACTTTAAAATTGTTCTGTATCTGAAAAGCCTTCAGCAAAACAAAGATCAAATCAAACTGATAACAGATGTTTTCGACGACGTATTGTATCACACTGCTCTGTCCTGTACTAAGATAAAACATACGTAAACAGTACCATTTGGTAACTTGATTATCATTTCATGTTATATATCACGCTTGAATAAAACATAATAAGGTTCAAAGCTAACGAAATTCCTTCTTTTATTTTGTTTAAGCAAAAATACAATGAAAATTTGTGGATATAACTAAATACTTGAGCTCAGAGACCATAAACTGAGAATAGGTTTTATTAAGTAGAAAAATAAATGATTTAACATGAAAAATAAACTAATAAAGGTTACTCTTTATTTTCAGTTAATAATCTAAGAACCTGGAGTATACACATGTAGGCTGATCTATATACTTAAACAGGATATATCAATCAATAAATTTAAAAATATGCAATACACAGGGTGTGACCCTGACAGCAATTCAAGGAATTTTATACACTTGTTCAGCCAATCAACTGTCAGCTTAATTTACAAAAGAATAAAAATTCAGGATATCCTGTTCTCTCAATATAACACTGGTATTAAATAACTTAGAACTTGAAATATATATATCCTTTTTCTACCTGTTTATTTTTCTTATGTATATACACTACAATGCCATATCAAAGGAAATATACGATCTAGTGATATATGATATACATACTTTCTTGTGTTTTGTAATATCAACATGAAATAAGCAATTTATTTTTAAACTTTATATTATATATGCATGCATGTTTAATTATAAAATTCCATGCAAATTTTATTTAAGGAATGAATTCAATATTTATTTGTTTTATACGATATAAAATGGTTTGGGGCAGTTTAAGCTTTATAAATCGCAAAGCGGTTTATAAAAAAGCGTAAACTGTTTCAAACCATTTTATATTGTATAAAACTAATAAATATTGAATTCATTGCTTATAATTTAATTTTTTTACTCTTCATTGTAAATAAAAACGGTCATTTGACCTTTAAAATGACGTAAATTGTACAAAATTCAAACGTAACCTCAGGCGTATTGATATGTTTTTGACGTTAGTCTTCCTATGACGTAGGCAACATTATTCATATGATATAAAATAATTTTTTAGCCAATCAGAAAGCGCGTTACAACCAGAATTAAATTATATAATAATAAATACTGAGACACTAAAGGCCTAAAAAAAATTGACACTTTTTTGCAACATTTAAAGAAATTGAATTAGCTACATCAAATCAATCAAAACAATAGATTCATTATCTATTACTATGCAATCCAGATTTTAAATGATTAATATGAAGCCATAAAAATTAAAAGGAATAAAGAGGATAACATATATATGTCCTTTAAACTTTTATTTTAACATCATGCAGTATGGGACTATATCATTATTTGAAGTAAATGAAGTTATATAAATAATAATCTCCATTGGCTCTATTTCATCTCTAAGGCAACCATTAACACCTGCTTTGACATCATCTCAGTTCTCACACCCTAAGCTTATCAATAACAGTTAACAATATGGACAGTGTATATATACTGTCATGTCAAGCATATGACTTCAGAGCATGTGGGACTCCTACACAGAAATTACCAATCTTCCTATAAAAATACTATTGCAAAGAAAGTTTCCATTTAATATATTAGTTTCCATTAAAAGTAAAAATAAGTTTCCTGATGTATAGTGTTTCATTATCAGGGGACACATTTCAACTCCTACACAATATCACTTGGAGAACACTGTAGGATCGAGTCTTATTAATACTGCTAAGGTGTCTGATAAGGATTGTTTCTGCGTGTTGATCAGAATATTCTTATCATACTTATGTTTATACTGTTATAGGAGCAGGTTTTTGGTGACATAATGGATAACAAGCAGGTGACGGTACCAACGCTGTAGACAATGCAGCCTTCTAATGTTCCTATAATTAGTGTCACAGATCTGATATTGCACATAAAAATATTATTAATTGGCACAACATTTGCTTTTAACAGTCTCTGCATCTTTCTGTCAAAGTAAATTATACTAGGTTTTTGTAAAAATAAAGATTCTATGTGTATTCAATTCACTATAAAATTAGCAATTTCTCCCTCTTATTTTCAAATATAAGCATATACTGCGGTACCTGTCCAATTGGTCAGATGTCCTTTTTATCAATTGCATGGGAAGTTGATGATACAATTCAATGAACATAAATCTATATTGTTTGGGAATTTAAAGACAATATTATTGCTAAAGAATCTATATTATCATGCAATTTAATACTTAATTGTGAGACTTTCACTACACTATAATTTTTCTGTCTAATAATTACTTCATAGATATTATAAGCAAATTGCACAAACAAGTATTCATATGACAGAAAAGTTTGTGTATTTTAATCTGTTAAATACTTTAATTATATCATGATATACTGAATATTGAATAATAATTAATGAGGAAGTATAGATACCATGTTAAAAGAATTTACTGCTGTCATTTGTTTCTCATATATTGCAAAATCTTAAATACAGATTCAGCAGTTTTCTGCCAACTAGCTGTTGGCTTCATCTAGAATCTAGTGTATTGTTATTCATTGTTAACATTAGCTCGGTGTAAATAAAATTATTGATCATAATAATGACAGTATTTGATTTGTATAATCTTTGTAAACAAAAACTTACCATATCTGCTGGGAACTGACTGGCAAACACTGATAGAAAGTACAACAATCAACCCAAGGATGGTACGGGTGATGATCATTTTAGCCACACACGTTTTGAATTCAATCACTTTTGCTACATGTTAACTAATTTAGTCCGTAAAAGTATCTGCCATTGTAGCTGACTAGTTCATAGATTTCTCTTCGATTTTTCCTCGGAGACAAATATGACGTCACAAATATTGGGACTACATAATAGGTAGTTCGAACATCGAAATGTCGTGTCGAGTCGCAACAAGATTTCTGTGCACTAAACACAGATATACTTTTTCAACCCATGTTTAAGTCATATTTCTATGGTACATTAGGTTTTTTAAATTGGCGACACTTGCCAAAGGTTTAATCTGAATTGATGTGAACAAATGAAATTACATTTATTCAGTTATATAATTATGAACTCCAGTCAAGCTTTTCATATCAGTTTTATAAAATAAAGTTGAGGTGAGATTTAGTTACCTTGTATAAACTTCTGTTGCAAATCAGTGTGATAAGAAGGGGGTTGATATAGTTTCTTAAATTTCATCAAAAGAAAATAATAATGATAATAAAAACACATTTACATGTATGAACATCGTCCGGTACCAGGCACGGGCCCTGGAAGTTATTGTAAATATATTGTATGTGCATGTATAAAAAAGTACTTTTTTATACATGCACATACAATATATTTACAATAACTTCCAGGGCCCGTGGTACCAGGTATACCGTCATGCAGTGGTATGATCAGTCAATTTCATTGCGGTAGAGTTGTATCGTTGGTCAAGATCATTTTGCTTCGTGTTGAACATCTCTTGGTTATTATCGTCACGAAGCATTTTAAAAATGTTAAAATCGGGGGGGGGGGGGGGGGGGGGTTAAGGTCATTTTAGTTCTCGTTCTGTTCTGCCCTGAACACCCCCTAATAAACCAAACGATGAAAATTCCCTCAGTATTTATATACCCGCATAAACATTCAAACTTTCTCTTGGTTATATTATAGTGAAGTAATTATTGAAGACCTATATGTTTTAAGTAATAAAATCTTGATAATTTATTTTAGCGGAGTTTAATGGAGGCTCATATGCAGCTATTAAAGTGCCGAATAAAATATATATATAACCCGTGTGAGAATACACATGTACATGTTACCTTGATTGCTCTTACTTTTAAAAGTCTAGATTTTGAAATAAACTTTGAGAGTGAGTCAACTTTCCACTAAATTCTAAAACAATGGGATATTCATTTTAAATTTGATCGTGCACATGCGCGGATCCAGAAAATTTTTCCAGGGGGGGTCCGAAGGATAATTGTGTTTGCCAGGGGGGGTCCGAGGCATATTTTCGCGATAATTTTACTATGTAAATTTAATAAATTTTCATTTTCCAGGGGGGGTCGGGACCCCCCCCCCCGACCCCCCCTCTAGATCCGCGCATGGTGCATACATTTTTTAAACAGCCTATCTACTGTACATTTATCTAACAACATATGCCCAATAAGTCAGTACGGATATGCTATTCTAAACCCTCCTCCCTTTTCTGTTCCTTATTGATTTGCGGGGATAATTTCTTCAAAATAAGTATATTATCTGTCTTCCACGCCAAGCATATTTTGATCAGTATAATAATTTTAACCGTTTTTTTTTTCTTTTATTAAATTCGAAATGAGCCTCCAACGGTAATTACGGCCACGGTATCAGAGTTGTAAAATAAATATATGGATGTGAGTGGCAGTGAATATACACTTTTCCAAGATTCTAACACCGTAAATATTCAATATAAAAGATAAAATGTCGGAGACGGGAGGGGTTGTATTGTATGATATCGTTTATTTGCTGAAACAATTAATACCTTGAAAATTGTATACATATGAATTGCAGCAGCTTATCATGCAAATGTCCTTTTATAATAACTTTTACATATCACTAATTATTTAATACCGGTGAATGAAACAGACAAACGATGAATACTGCACTATACGTAATGACCTAATGTGGCTTTAAACGGTAGTGATAATCAATTCTGTTTTATTAACCATCCTCAGTTCACGACACATGGCATGATACGGCATCTCTTTATAAAGATTCATATCTAAAATCGATATTTAGAATACTTTTAAAATTATTTTTTTTCAAAAACTTATTCTTAATTCTAGTTGTCCGCATCCAATCAAGTTATTTGTATCATATTTTTATTTTGATTCTAAAACATTTTTTGGCAAACTCCGAATAGTTTCTGGTACGCATTATCTAAACTGTTGTTTATTTACCTTTGACCTGAATAAACATCAACAATGACCTGAAATGGCGACAGATGAAGAGATTATTTTTGAGGTGTGAACAAGTGATATTATGTAGATTAATGCATATGGATATTGTATGACATGTTTAATATTTATAACTTTCAGTGATTTGCTGGAGTTATCTTGTGGTAACATCGGTAGGTTCTCGGTAAATAATGATCCAATTCGAGCGTTGTTTTCATAAGCCGAAAACGCATATTTTGCAAGCTTTCATGTGTATTTAAAGACACATATTTCTGTGTTAACATGACCCGATTTTTAGCATTTTTCTTTTGATGCTTATTGATTGATAATTTCAATCAGTTAAAACATAATTTGACTTTAGTGTATTTGATAGGCTTGTTTATCATGTTATGGACATATCCACACCTAAAGTGGCAAAAGTCACGAGGAATTAGCTAATATAGTCTCACTTGATAGTATGATTCATCTCCTATAGTTATACACTGTTATACCAAAAAGGCATACGTAGGATCTCTTATGATATGTAATGTAATATAATTTTTATTCTATCGATTTGAGTGTTTTTTGTTCAAGATCCATGCCAAGGGTATAAATAAAACCACAGTAGTTGGATAAAGGTCTCACAACACTATTTTTCAGAAGGTTCACGTCAAAACATGGCTGAGTCAAAATAATTCCCGAATTCCCCTTCATTTTTAGGTATTTTCCGCCAGCGACAAGGGATGTACTTTTTTATGAGATGAAAATCACCTTTGTAAAAATACGAGGTCACTTGAATTTTTGATGCCAGTTGTTTCAGCAGGGAGGTGAAAGGGCTCGGACATGATGTTCAAGCACATGTGTAACTTTAATGTAAACAAACTCTTGTGCCTTTGTGGATGCATGGCTGTGTGTTTTTTGCTACTAGATCAGTTAGGAACAATTGTTTTAAAACTTGTAAAGAGGGATTTTCCCAGAAGTTTGTTTTAAACTTGCTACCCTTGTCTTAAGTTGCGTAATTTTTGGTAAGAATATATACAGGTAGTAAAAATTAATAGTAGTGTGCAACCTAAAAATCACATGCCATTAAAACTATGAGAGACTGTTTTTATCATATGTTTAACTCCATTTTATATTTGTAAAATTCCATTGTTTGTATAGGCTTTCAGATGAAAGAGATATTGTAACATTGTCTCAAATTATAAAATGAAATTCTTTGAGACAGCATTGTAGTACGTGTGTACAGTATAAGAACATTAAATTATTGATATTCACATAGTGAGGCAAATATTGATGATTTTTCTCTTATTACCATGTTTTTGGGGAATTTGGCTAGGTTTCAAGATGCTGTAGACGAACATGGACTTAAAATTATCTTGAGTCTGGTTTAAATTAAGTAAAACATGGTTTTGTGATCCAACCCTTTCTAGTGTACATGCAAGCTTAATTATTTACTCTATTAGATGCCAGATTTGTTAAACACATTCTCTAATCAAGGTAGAATTGTTTTCTGGAGTGGTGATTTCTTTTTAATTGATACATCCCTCAGGCACTTTTTTTTAAATCAATGAGAAACACACTTCAAACCTCCTTAGATCTTTACACGTATTTTGATGGTTAGGCAAAGATTGCGTGACTGATTGTACTAAATAAGTCTCATTGTCTGTACAACATTTGACACCTGTTGGAAACAACTGCCCTTTGAAAGTTCCAACTCTTTGGAGAACATTCTGTATTTTGGATGAAATAGCGTAATAACTTTGACTGTTATTTGAATAAGTTCAGAAATGTGAAGGAAATTTTGCATGCAGTACATTTATATCCTTGCGTGGACCCTGAGGTCCACGCAGAAAATATATAAGCGAGGTTAAACCGGATGCTATGGGGAAAATTCAGCCTGCGCATGAGCTAGCCTGGTTCCTGTGCGTAATGGGTAGCGCAGGGAACCAGGCTAGCACAAGTTTATCTGAATCGGGATCGGGATTCCGTGCCATATGACACATATAAGTTCAAAAGCGCTGTAATTGTAAAGTTGTCGGTAAACGGTACAGACAAGGTATTCCTTTTAAAGAAATGATTGGCATGTGATATGAACTATCAGTATTATGAAATAAGTTAATGTTATGCCGAAACTACAACATGCATCAAATAGCATAATTTGCAATGTTTTGTTGTTTTCCGAATACACATGTAACTTAACTTTACATTTATAGTAGGCGAGGCTAGAGAACTTCCCGATTAAATTTTTTAATCATTTAAGTATGATTGAATAATTATGTCACTATAAAAGTTTAAATCTCGAGAAAAATGCATCAAAATATGAATTTTTTTAATTTACACAAAGCTGTCACTGCATAGTTAATAAAGTAAAGCGAATCGTAATGTGTGTACAAATAGCAGAATTCACCGAATGCCTGATACCATACATGCAAACTTGATTCATAGATAAATCATAATTATTTTAGAAGTATGAATCCTTTAAATTCTGAGATAAAAAGTCAGGGCTATACATGCATGTATACGCAATACAACGTACAAGTGGTTAAAAGCAGAGGGCTGGATTCTGTGGAATCTCTGATAATTTTAAGGCTTTCACGTTTTCGTTGGAAACACATGCAAATGGTCCACGTATTGTAGTCCTTTTTTAAAAGACAGCAACTTGTTGTAGTTATTTTAGGACCAAAGTATGGCACTTAAAGTTAAAAAACATTTATTTTCATTCCCTTTCAAAGTCTTTTCCTATTGTAATGGATGTAAGAAAATGTTTTCAATGGGAAGTGCTAAAAAACAGACCCAGTAATTACCTGTACATGTACCTTTCTTTTTTATCATTCTTCCGTTTGTTTAATGTACCTTTATAGACCTTGGTTGAAATAATGGTCTGTAACATTGTTGCATACTCCTGCTAAATAACGTTGGATGTTTCAGACTTTTTTAGCTCACCGAGACGAAGTCAAGGAGAGCTTATGCTATACCCTCGGCGTCGGCGTCGGCGGTGGCGTCGGCGTCGGCGTCCGGACCTGGTTAAAGTTTTTGTTGCAGGTCCTGTATTTAAGCTATTATTTGTCCTATCTTCACCAAACTTGCATGGATGATGCATCTGGACCTACTTATGGACTTGAAAGACTTGGATGCTGAATCTGGGTCCTAAATTTCAGATGCTGGAGGAGGTTAAGGTTGTTGGACCAGGTTAAAGTTTTTGTTGCAGGTGCCCTTTGATAGCAATATCTTAGTTACTGCTGGTCCGTACTTCACCAAACTTGCATGGATGGTGTGCCTTATGATACTGATGCACCAGACAGGCTTGAGTGCTGAATCTGAGCTATAGGTTTCGGATGCTGGAAGAGGTTAAGGTTTTTGGAGCAGGTTAAAATTTTTGTTGCGGGTGCCCATTGATAGCAATTTCTAAGTTACTACTGGTCCTAACTTCACCAAACTTGTATGGATGATGTGTCTTATGATACTGATGCACCTGACAAGCTTGAATGCTGAATCTGAGCAATAGGTTTCGGATGCTTGAGGAGGTTAAGGTTTTAAGAGCTGGTTAAATAAAGTTTTTGAAACAGGTGCCCTCTGATGATGATATCTTAGTTATTACTTGTCCTTACTTCACCAGACTTCCATGGATGATGTGTCTTATGATACTGATGCACCTGACAGGCTTGAATGCTGAGTGTGGTTTCGGATGCAGGATAAAGTTTAGTTTTTAGGAACAGGTCACATGTTTAATAGATGATAGTACTATTTCAAACTTGCATAGTTGATTTAACTGTTATATGAATGAATCGCAGAGGTAGCTTCAGATGCAGAGCTTGATCTCCATTATCAAGGATGCTAAAAAATAAATCTTAGTTATTACAGGTCCTAACTTCACCAAACTTTAATGGATGGTGTGTCTTATGATACAGATGCACCTGACAGGCATGGATGCTGAATCTGAGCCATAGGTTGCGGATGCTGGAGGAAGTTAAGGTTTTAATTGCTAGTGCCCTCTGATGATGATATCTTAGTTATTACTGGTCCAAACTTCACCAAACTTGCATGGATGATGCGTCTTATGATACCAATGCACCTGATGGGCTTGAATGCTGAATCTGAGCCATAGGTTTCGGATGCTGGATGAGGTTTAGTTTTTTGGAACAGGTCACATGTTTTATAGATGATAGCTTGCATAGTTGATTTAACTTTATTATAAATTAAATGCAGAGGTTGCTTCAGATGCAGAGCCTGATCTCCATTATCAAGGATGCTAAAGAAATCTCCTACCTCACTCAAACCAGCTCGATAGATAGATGTGTTTGTTGATATTAAAATGATATAACATGATTCCTATGATATAGTATTGTATGATATTAAACAATATTGTTTGATATGATACAATATGATATCTTATGTTATATTATAAAAAGTTATACGATAAGATATGATATTGTATCAATTTTTAGGTCACCTGAGTCACTCAGGTGACCTATTGCAATTGGTCTTCGTCCGTCGTCGTGCGTTGTGCGTCGTGCGTCGTGCGTCTGTGCGTCGTGCGTCGTGCGTTAACAATTTTACATTTTTAACTTCTTCTTAAAAACTACCAGGCTAATCTTTACCATTTTTGGTGTGAAGCATCTCTATGGTAAGAAGAATCTAAATTGTGAAATTTATGGCTCTACCACCCCTGGGGTGCCACGGGCGGGGCCAAATATGCAAAAAAAGCCAAATTTTCAAAAATCTTCTTCTCTACTTCCACACATGTGAGGAAAAAACTGAATGCATGGTTATAATTTCCATGAGGCCCTCTACCAAAATTGTGAAATTCATGACCCCTGGGTCAGGGATTCAGGCTCTAGGGTGGGGCCAATATGGCCAAATAGTAAAAATGTATTAAATCTTAGAAAATCTTCTTCTCTACTACCATATATATTTGTTAAAAACTAAATGCATGATTATGATGTCCATGAAGCCCTCTTCCTAAATTGTGAAATTCATGACCCCTGGGTCAGGGATTCAGGCTCTAGGGAGGGGCCAATATGGCCAAATAGTAAAAATGTATTAAATCTTAGAAAATCTTCTTCTCTACTCCCATATATATTTGTTAAAAACTAAATGCATGATTATGATGTCCATGAAGCCCTCATCCTAAATTGTGAAATTCATGACCCCTGGGTCAGGGATTCAGGCTCTAGGGAGGGGCCAATATGGCCAAATAGTAAAAATGTATTAAATCTTAGAAAATCTTCTTCTCTACTATCATACATATTTGTTAAAACCTAAATGCATGATAATGATGTCCATGAAGCCCTCATCCTAAATTGTGAAATTCATGACCCCTGGGTCAGGGGTTCAGGCTCTAGGGTGGAGCCAATATGGCCAAATAGTAAAAATGTATTAAATCTTAGAAAATCTTCTTCTCTACTATCATATATATTTGTTAAAACCTAAATGCATGATAATGATGTCCATGAAGCCCTCATCCTAAATTGTGAAATTCATGACCCCTCGGTCAGGGGTTCAGGCTCTGGGATGGGGCCGTCAGGCCAAATAGTAAAAATGTATTAAATCTTAGAAAATCTTCTTCTCTACTCCCATATATATTTGTTAAAAACGAAATGCATGATTATGATGTCCATGAGGCTCTCTACTAAATTGTGAAATTCATGACCCCTGGGTAAGGTGTTCATGCTCTGGGGTGGGGCCAATATGGCCATATAGTAAAAATGATTTAAATCTTAAAAAATCTTCTTCTCTACTCCAACACATGTGGGCAAAAAACTGAATACATGGTTATGATATCCACAATCTCCTTTACCTAAATTGTGAAATTCATGGCCCCTGGGTCAGGGGTTCAGGACATGGGGGGGGGGGGGACAATATGGCAATAAAGTGTTAATGCATATAATGTTTAAAAATCTTCTTCTCTATTCTCACACATCTGTATTAAAAAAAAACGACTAATAATTATGTTTACCAGGAAGTCCTCTACTGAAATTTTAATGTTCATGTCCCCTGGGGTATGGGTTTTGACTCTAGGGCAGGGCCAAAATGGATGTATAGATGTTAATGCATATAACATTAAAAAATTATCTTCTTTACTCCCACACACCTGAAAGGAAAACTGAATTCATTATTTTGTAGACCAGATCTTTTAGTTTTTCACCAAAATTATAGGTTTCACAGTTTGAATTAAATGTGGTTGTCATTACAAATTTATAATTTTTCTACTCCAGTATGAAACCAAATTAATTAGATGCATATATGAGACTCCATGACAAGTTTGTGTATTGGATATATGCTACTCAGGTGACCGTTAAGGCCAATTGGCCTCTTGTTTTGATATTTTATATGATATTGTATCATGATATTGTTATGTATAGTATTGTATCAAATATGTTTCAGTGTCATTCAATACAATATCATACTATATTATACAATATAATATCATGTTTCAATGTTATGTTGTATTATGTAATATGATATTGTAATATAATACTATATTGTATTATATTTTATGATATTGTATTATGTGATCAAATACAATAAGGTATAACACAATACAATGTCATATCATACGTTACAATATCATATCTCATTATTGTTTATTACGGTATTTTATTGTATTATATGATATATATTATAAATATGACATGATGCAATATTTCATTTTATATCATTGTATTGAATAACATATGAACATGTGATTATCATAAAAAATTTTATCAGATGATATACGATATTTTGTCAAAACAGAATCCATGAATATCCAAGATCATAAAGTATGATTTTCATATAAAATGATAAAGGTGGTCTTATGAAGGTGATGTCTCATAAGGGTGATGCTCCGTCTCGGTGAGCTAAGTAATCTATGATTACCTATGTTTAGCACTTGTAGTAACTAAAGTGAAGTTTAGTTAATTGTTTATTTTTTTTTATGGAAAGGGGCAACTATTCTTAGAATATCAGTGTCTTGAGTAGAGTAACTGAGTATTCAGTATTCTCAAAATGCTTATAATTATGCATTAGTGATATTTTGAAATGATTATATGTGTACTATAAAAGTTGAATTTGCTTTTTAGGATCATCTGTATAAATTATCAGGGAACAAAGGAAAGGGCTTTTGGTCAAAGGGCAGCCCATGGAAGCAGAAATATTTCATGCTGAAAAGGACAGGAGATAAGCCAGTTCTTGAATATTACAGCAAGAAGCCCAAAAGTAAAAATTCTAGTTCCCCAAAAGGTATTCCAAAAGTTTATTCAGAGCATGCTCTTTATTATGAGAATTGATATTCAGTAAGAATTTGTGTAATAGATACCACCATGCACGATTTTTTTTTTATCAAACATAAACTTAATATTGGGTTACACATTGATTTAATTATAATGAATATGCATGTTTATGTTACCAATATAATTATGTAATTGTTTTTTAAAAAGTTTATATTATTGCATGTTTTTTCTTACAGATAAAGTGGTGTTATGGCCAACCTTCAGAATAGAGAAAGTGACCAATACTCGCAACAGAGCTTACGTGTTCGAGCTGACCACAGGCGACAAATATCTGTGTCTGTCAGCAGACGAACAAAGACGTATGGACATTTTTGTCTTCATTCTCCAAAGTCAAATGCAGCTAAAGAGGGAAATCAAAGGTTGGCTTAAGTTCGTTCACTAAAAGCACCAAATCTGTAGAAATTTATTCATCACTTTTCATATCATCTATAACTAAGTTAAAAGTTTTCTGTCTGCAGTGGTCTTATATTATAGACTTGATTAACTTATTGAAAAAGAAAATGATGATTTCGAATTGTAACTGTTATAGTCTTGTTCATAACACCAGTAGTAGTTTGATACCACTTATTTTAGAATCTATTTTCTTTTTTCAGATGATTTGATCATTGTTCAGCCAGAAAATTCAGAATCTCAAAGGAGAATAGGTGCAAAAGGGACTAATTGTATTCTACACATAGCACCATGGGGGGTAACTCTAGCATTAGAGAGCACCAGATCCATCCTGGCGCAGTGGCCACTAAAGAGTGTGCGATACTTTGAGGCCAGCAGTCAGGGAAAGTTCTTGTTGGAAGCTGGGAGGGTAGCTCCTATGGGCGACGGCTTGTATGTGTTTCAGACCCAGAAAGGCAAAGACAATTATATCTATGACTTGCTGGATCAACACATCGTGAATGCTCTTAGCAAAACACAGGTAATCTAAAGGAGCCTCATTACATGTATGACAAAAACCTTAGTCTTCATGATTATAAACAAATGTGGTATTTATATAACCTTTATGTACATACCAATCAACTCTTGTCACCTCTAAGATTATTCTTACAGCAATTTTCAAATGTTGCAACATAAAAAAAAATCATAAATATAAACATGAAGTACCTAAATTGTTCCATACATCTTTGACATGTTTCATATTTCAAGTAAATGTTTTGTATGCAGTAGACTACAGATGAATTATATGTACAGGTAGATGATAATGATACCTAATGTTATTTTTGTTACCAATCTTGATTAACAGCCCGGTCGCCGTGGTACAACAGAGGAGATGGAGGATTACATCGTGGAATCAGAAAAGTTATCTGCCCTTACCACTATAGCTCCATTAACCATGAGTCAACCTGAACTTCCCAGAATCCTCCAGGAAAACTGGAACTTCACGGCCACAAATTCAGGTTAGTTTCTGCTTTAAACATGTTTTTATTGAGTAGATTTAATAAGGATTGGGAACCAGACATAGCCTATATACATATCTGATCTTTTTTTATAGAGATTAGTTTTTTTGTTTGATGATGTAACATACATGTTTTGTCATGATTATTATAAGCGAGAACCATTTAACCTGAAAAAGAATGGAAATGTTACCAGGTGAACTACAAAAATGCATTCCTGTTGATTTAATTATGTTTCTCAAACTTAATTATACATGTAGACACTTATATTATTTCATTTCAAGTTTATATGATAATTTTGAAGGTTTACCGAAGCCAAAACCAGTTGTCCATGTCAGACAGAACAGTCAAATGTCAGACACAGGGTAAGGTGCTTTGAATTTTCTGAATTTTTCTTTGAAAATTGTGGCAATTTGAAAGGAAATTTGTTACAAATTGGCGAAAATATCTGTTTATTTAATGTCAGTAAAACATTTAATTAGTACTGGTACTTTTTGTTTTAAAAATTTGTAATTTTAATGTCATTTAAAATCCTTGTCTCTTACAAGTACATCTTCCATTATATACATGTAGTGGTCAGTACATTATGAAGTCTCATAACCTGTGGTTTTATGTTTACAGACATGCTCCACCTCTTCCAAACCGTCTTCCATCTCATAATTCAACCAATAGTGTACAACAGCAGAGACCCCCTGCTCAAGTAATGAATCATGGCTTCCACAACAGTATCTCCGACTCATTGTTAGATCGCCCTCCCATGCCTCCACCAACTTATTCTTCCTCTAGATCCAACAAGCCTGCTGACAGGGACTCTCAAACCAAACCTCTCTCTATACCAGCCGGAGACTCCAGAGTTAGCCAAGCCTACTTCCGAATGAATTCTAGTTCAAGCAGTGGTGTACCCAACAGCATTTCATCCCAGTTTTCTCCAATTGGAAACTGGACTCCACCTCCAACATTTCAGGAGGCTACAGCATATAGTCCCATGGATAGAACTTTTCCTTCACAGGGTGGATATCTAACTCCAAGGCATAGTGGAGAAGTGGAACCCAACCGAAATTCAAACTACCCGGAACAATATATCCTACCAACACATGGTCAAGATTCAGTGCAATTTAGTAGTCTTCCAAGATCAAAAAATAAAACTAATTCTAATGAAAGAAAAAGAACTAGTAAGTACAGACTTAGATCCTCAAGTTGTGAGCAGTTAGACTCTTACGATTTAAATTCAGCCATTACAGAAGTGTCTCGGAGGCGTAGTGTGGATCAGTGTGGAGATAAGCCCTATGACCTTGCCAAACCACAGCCACCTTTCAAGAATCTTCACAATTACAGGGGAAGCATGGAGATGATAAATGATGATAGGAGAGGATCCATGGATCATTATTACAATATTAATGGACTTAAAGGATCTGTTGATGCCAGCCCTAATCCTTCTGTGGGGGAAGTGAGAAGGAGATTTAATGAAGGAGCTCGGGAGGACACTCTCACTAGATCAATATCCAATCCAAACTTCATGCAAATCAGCACAAAAGACAAGTTTGGAGAAGTAAAAGCGTATCCCAGCAAGCTTGATAGTAAGCGTAAGAGCAAGTCCTTGTTAAACTTGTTTAGAAAATCCAAAGACGGGAAAGACAGGAGAAGTTTAGGGAGTAGCAGTAACCCCAGTAGTCCTGTAGGGACTCTTACCAGACAGACTAGCATCCCAATGATAAGCATAGGAGGAAAAGAAGTCTACTTCACTGAGAGGTCTCGCTCATTTAGAAAACCCAAGAATAAAGGGACAGACAGTGCAGAAAACACCCCTCCTAGCAGCAGACACAACAGTTACAGTAAAGCGTCTGCTGCGTCCAACAGAGAGTTGCCTCCATCAGGAAGCAGACATAGCAGTGCCTCCAAATCACCAGCCATCCCTAGGAAAGATCTTCCTCCTTCTGGTGGTCGTTACACAAAATCGCCTGCAGCAAACCGTAGAGACCTTGTAAATGCAATGTCCCCACCTCTACCAAAGCGAGAGAGGTCTTCCTCTTATGTTAACGTGGCTCATTCTCGCTCTGGCAGTGATATTTCTAGTAACGCTGGCAGCAACAGCATCATCCATCACAGATCTGGGAGCGACCTAGGCAGCAGCAGTACAGGAAGTAGGCAGAGCTCCGAGATGAGGCACATGTCATCTAGCAGCAGTAAAGCAGAAACTGTCTGTTGATTTTTACCAATACAAATTAGCACAAAATGTGATTGATTTATTAATTTTTTTTATTGTTGTATTTTAGATTGCTCTATTACTCTTTTGAGTAAAGCAAGTGAGAACTATGATCAAAATGTATCTTTTACTGGAATTACTGTATATACATATGTGAAACCACTTTAAAAATTTGTTTTGTACAATACATGTATATTCTGGTTTAAAATGAAAAGTGTTTGTACAGATAAATGCTTGCCAAGTGTGGCATATACATGCATTCATATTGTATAAGATGCAATTGTTGTATATTTTTATTTCCCATGCAATGGGTTTAAATATGAAGATAATGAATCCAGTAGTTTGCTCTCGAGTCATCACTAGCTTCATGCATGTACCAATTGTGAGATCAAAAGTTAGCCCAAAACATTGATTTAGAACAATATATTTTTGTTAAATATATTATCATTTAGTATCAGTCATACTTTTACGATTGGATAGGCATTGTAGTTACAGCTCAAGTAAATAGTAATTAATGGAGTGTAGTATCACATATTCTCAGTTACAAAAAATATTCTTAACGTTGTGTTCAAATTGTTTTATTGGCATAATTCCACTGTTTTACATCAGAGTAATGTACACTTACATGTATATCCACCCATCTACTTTAATGCTGGTTCTTACACCATTTTTTTTTGTTTACTTAATCCAATGTGTCAAGTATATCTAGCTCTGTTATACATTGTGTATGTATACTAGTATCTAACTTTGTTGTCAGTATATATTTTTAGAATCAAACTTTTGATGTTGTGTTTATATACGTATGCTTATTGCATATATAGATGTTGTATATTTTATGGGTTTGTATATTTACCATCAGAGACCAACACTGTGTCACAAGGTTGAAAGGCATTACCATGGTTCTCTGTATTTTATTTTTCCCTATATGAAGTCTTTATGAACTTAGTTTTAAACTGTAAAACTCACATTGTAAACACACAGGGCTACTGATGTGCAATGAGCGTGATTGTCTGGCTTTTATAGTATACATGTAGAATAATCATTTGTTACCCTTAAAACCATGTTATAAAAGTTTACTAAGATGAAAGTGAATGGTATAACTGATTGAGGAACAGTATTTTGAAAATGCAATATAGAATTAAATTAGATTGTCACTTTTTGTATGTTTTCATTCCTGTTATCCCTAGGTTAGCTGCTAGAAGTCATTGTAGTAACACACCTAGCCCAGTGAACTGTTTTGATACAGAGTTTATCCGTGTTTCAGTTGTTCTGTTTGGTGATAAAATGTTGTTTCATACAAGAATATTAACTTGTTCTATAAAGCACTGACCTGCTATTTGAGTAGATGCCTGTTTTGACAATACCTACTCTTCATTCCCACCATTTAATATATAGTTATGGGTACAAAAAGCATATGGTTAAATTGTATTGGCCCCTGTGGGTTTAAATCCATCATAATTTTTGGACACATAAATTTTTGGGACAATTTGTTTTTTATGGTCATTGTTAATGTAGTTCATTTTAATACTTGTTTAATAATAAATGTTAATTATGACAGTGTATTTTAGTAATTAAGTTTGGGAAATGATATTTTATACATGTTCATGTCTATTTTTATAATTTTGTGTTTAGTTTGTAACCTATGCAATGTTTTAAAACCAACCTTTACTTTATAAGGCCAGACCTGTTTACCATCACATTTTTGCTTTCTGATTTTCATGTCCCAAATTTCAAAATCAAAAGTTTATATCTGGTTTATTATGCAAGTATCAGATTCACAAAGTATGAAGTATATAATTAATATTGTCCGTCAAAAATATTACCAAAAATAACCCTATTTTGTGTTTAAAAGGACAAATTGTTCAGAAATATTTTTTTGGCATAAAATGTGAAAAGTAAAATATCATTGTTTATTATAAAATCATACCATCTAACTGTTTTTTAAAAAGGTGAAAAAAAAATGTGAAAGAGGGTAAAAAGGTCTTTAAAGAAATATTGTATGCAAACAATGATATTTTACTTTCGATTAATCGCATTGTAAGAGATTTAAACAGTTGTGAGGGAAGAGAAATAACTTGTAGCTTTGAATTGGACTATTTTCGATGAGATTGAAAATAATACTGGCACTAAGTTTCCCTGCATACAATAACACAGTTTGGTTTACTGGTAGTTCAGGAAATTAAAGTGAAAACAGGTGTGAAATTTATATTTGAAAATTATGTATACTTGGTAAAATTGTTATTCATTGTCCAGAATGCCTCATTGATGTTAAACTCACTTTAATATTAGTTTACTGTTTACCATTAGGGCATATATACTTTATATACAAATTTACTGGAAAAGTTTGGTGCATTATGGAAAACAAATGGCAGGAAAATAATTTTTTGAAGTTATATTAACACTAATTTATGATATTAGTACAATTTAATAATTGATAATTATTACATGTACTTATCTGAACAAAAATTCTCTATTTTTTGCATTGACATTTCTTTTATATATTATAAAGAAATTTTAAATTAAATCTCTTAAAAACCATTCCCATGGGAAAAATATATAATTTAGCAAGCAGTTGAAAAATATCTTTTAGTCTTAACAAAGCTGTTTCATCAGTTATTGTCAAATTCCTTGTGATTGATGAAAAGTACCTTAACAACAAAATCCATGCAAATGAAAAAAGGCAATACGGTCTGTTATTGCAAAGTGATATTTTAAATAGATATACATGTATGTATAGGTTATCTAATTATGCTCTTTGTTAATTTTAAAATGATTGTTGCTTTTAAATTGAAGTATTAAATTGAATATATCAACACTCGTTTTATTTGCAGAGTTTTTTTTTATTTTGTCCATTATTGTATTTTGCGTGTTTACGAAAATCGAGCCGATTTAATATTAAGCATGTGCCAAAGTTTACTGTGCTTTAAACACAGTAAGCAGCCAAGGCAGTACAGTTTTATGTTTTGTACATGTAATGCTTTTAAATTTTTTTTCTTATCAAACTCTGGTTTATATGCAAAAGCGGAAGAACTCGTTTTTGACATGACACTAAAAATGACTAAAAAAGGATTCGATATTTCTATTATCCTTTCAAACATATCCTAACTTGCTTTCGCAGTACTGCAGTAAGTTACCAAACCAGTACTGCATATGAAATAAGAAAAGATTTAAATGAATAAATTTTACGGTTAACACATTAAAACAAAACTTCAGATTCTGTTCGGCATAGCCAGAGTGTTGTTCTCGCTGGACCGGATGTAGCTGATGCTGGTAGTGGGAGATTCCATGTAGGAGGCATACAAGTACACCCTCTCCCGGACGGCGTCCTCGTGCACGCCTCTACACCAGCTCCCCCAGCTAGGCAGCAACAGCCTGGCGTTTATGCTGCATTCTTTGAATCTCCAGACGTACAGGAAAGGGTTTAGGATTCCATTCAGCAGAAACAGGACTTTCATTGACTTCATCGATGTTTCAAAAGTTTGGTATTTGGTTTTTAAATCGGGGTAAAAGTCTGAAATACTTGTGCAAATTATCCCAGGAACATAACACAACAGAAACACGATAGTGATCAGGTGCATACGGACGACGGCGCGAACCTCGGCGGCAACGATATGGTGGTTTTCTTTGAGTAAGTATGTAATGGAAATTACGGATGGACTATACCGTTTTAGAATGCAATAAATGACAAAAAAGGACATCAGAATGATGCTGAAGCAGACGACAGACACACCAGCGTACATGAAGTGTGTTGAAATGCCGTCTGTCTGAGTACACTGACCATTGTACTGAACGTCAGCTGCCCTGGAAACTCCAAAAACAAGTCCCAGGCTCCACGCGACTATTAAAACAATACTCGTGGTAAACAGGTCTATCTTGGACTGGTACCTCATAACGAGGGTGAGAGACAGGCAACGATCCAAAGAAAGCAAAGTCATGAAAAATACCGAGACGATGACGGTCGTCCAGAATATGCTCTGTCTTATCCAGCAAAACATCTCTTTGTTGACGAAAATGTCCGTCAATGCCCGACAGTGAAGAAGGAAGCAGTTGGCTCCAAGGATGGAATCGGACACAGTGCTGCTGAGCATGAGAAGCTTGATTTGAAGAGGCAGCCTTTTACACCTTTGGAGGATGATGAAGAGGAAGATGTTTTCGACGAGCGACAGGAAGCCAGTGCCACTGAGTGTTTCGTCCATAAACTTCTCTGCTTCATCACTGCTTATATTGTTTCTCTGAAGCATCATGCTTTAATATGTCTGAAAAATTATCTAAACTTTAATTGAGAATTTTTATTTTAAAACACTTATCCATAAAAATAGTGATGACAAAGACAATAAAATTATTTGTTGCAAGAACCTCGTTTGTCCGTTTGCATCAGTCGTTACATATGTTTAACTTTGGATGGACTGCAGGTACCCTTTAACATCCGCACATGCATCAGCCTGCCCTATATTAAACTATATGTACAGGAAGTCCCAGAATATCTTATACATTTATACTCTTTGAATAACTTTTGATTAAATTTATTCAACAAAAAATCAAACGGTTTTTTTTAATGTGAATTTTCACTCAACAAATTTCACAAACATTCTTAAGCTTTTAACAAATTGGGCGTTGTTTATGAAAGCATGACGAATTTAGAGAGAGTGCTCCAAATGACGTTTCTTTCGATCTTGACTGATATTCAATTCAACCAAAGAAATATGATGTGACATCATAATTTAGATAAAACAACTTTTTTTACATCCACAATTTCTTTTTTAAAAGAGAACCGATTGTGATTCATGGCTCTTTAGAAATTAACAGGACAGAAATCTACACGATCCCATTGAACACTTTGATCTTCAAAATTATCATCAATTACAATAAATTTTCTTTTCGTTATGTTGGTTGACTCGAACCGGGTTCCTTTGAATTTGTGGACTGCCACCTGTTATCCTCTTCATAGGGCAAATCAATGCTGAACGATGAGAAGTATGTGAATCGTTTACATGAAAAATTGTCCCATGTGACGGAAAAGAGAACATGTTCAGCCAAAGTATAGTTGTTCTCTGAAACTTACATGTCTATTGAGTTAAACTATGCAGGTGAATGTAGAGGCCCATGGACCTCTTGTAAAACAGATTTTGATGCATCTTTTACAAAAAGAACTTACGACTTAATTAAGACCAATGAATTCTAAATTATTTCGTTTGATGCAATTATTCGGTTTTGCCGTAAGTTCTCTTGTAAGACGCACCGCTGTTATACCTTAAAGTAGACGTACCTTGTCATATTGTTTACAGGCATCATCGCTGGTTGGTTCCAAACTCAAATACTCAGTAGACTCACAAAAGCATTTATATCAAATTGTTAAACATGTCCATGCAGTTAAATTTCTACGATGTATAACCAACTCTTGCATACAGCATGGTCAATATTATTCATTATTAATGGCTTAACGTACCTTGAAGGCGTCGGCGTCACTTTTCCTATCGTGGTGGTGACGTTTTTAAGTTGATTATGACGTCATATTGCGTTGATTCGTTTTTGCAAACAGCAACATTGAGATGTGTCCTTTCAAATGAAATCTTGCATGAAAGCGTGCGTTCTTAAACTGTACTTGGCCACGTTCAAAGATGCAAATACATATTCGATTTTAAAAGATAAAGGCGCCTTGGTCTGTATGTAAGGTAGAACCTATGTTGCAACGAACTTTGAAAAAAAAAATCAAATTGCGTTATTTTTTTTTATTTTTTTGTTTACCAATTCAACGCACTAGGGAGAAATAAATATTTCAAATTGCGTTGATAGGCTTAAATCGAAATGCTAAATACTTTCATAAACAATGAATCTAAATAACTTGATAAACAGTTTTTCTATTCAAGAGTTTTCTCATAAGGCTCACATAGTTCAAAAACGATTTTTTGGGACAGGTCGGTCCTGAAGAATATTTAGGCACAAAAAAAAAACCCACGCAGAAATATACCATTTTAATGCTGTCTAAGCCAACTTTGAAGATTAATAATAAAATTGCAAAAGCAATATGATAGGTTCAATTCAAAATGCAAAGAAGATGGGGGAATAAGATGGCGCAAATGCCCAATTCAGTTTAGTAGTGAAATACAATTTTAAATTTATTTTTCCCCAATTAAATCTATTCAAATATATTATAATACAACTTTGCAAAAGCAAAATTTCTAACTATAGTCAGTTTTTAATATATTTAACAAAAAATAAGAAAAAACAATATTGTCGGAAATTTCGGTGGTATCGAACCCGTAACATAAAAACCCTAGATATAGACGGTTAGCTTATGCCGGGTACTCTAACCACCGAGCCATTTCAGACACAACAAAGGCGGCTTTTTAAATATTATGTGTGACTAAGGTCACGAATTACCGGACTTGTGTTATTTTTTCAATGCGTTCAGTTGTTGGGATATAAAATGATATTTTTAATGTATAGTGGGTCATCTCTCCACGTTTTTGTTGATTGAAATCGGTTTGTTTTCCATTAGACCTTAATAAGACTATGAGAAAAATATGGAGCACAGACCCACTCTATAAAAGAAAATGCCTTGAAGTTCTAAAAAATGACAATATTTGCAGGTTTTGATACGTATACGCCTGTTTGAGTCAACATATTCCAAGAATTGAACATACCTACAGGTTACAAATCAATGATTCGTTAAATATATATTGTTTTAAATGATTAAAAAAAAACCCATCAGATTTGTTGATACTTTAATTTTTTAGTAGCCTGTCCGACCGCGTATGGGCATTTTACACGCCTTATCCACCCATCTTCTTTAAAAAATTTAGATATATGTATGATAGAAAATAAAAAAAAAAACTTTTGATTTTCAAAAGTCATTTTTACCGGGAAATCCATCTCCCCTATAGGTCTTTGCAATAGATTCTTTAATGTACTTTGAAAAAAAATCATAGTGGGTTGGTTTGGTCCAAAATTCAAAGCAATTGAAAAAAAATAATTTTAAAATGCATATTATGTATTATAACATTTTTTCTTGTCTCATTCACAAAATATATCTATTAAATTTTCAGAAAATTTGAATTAAAAGAGAATTTCGGCTTGCTGAGTACCACCTAAAACATGTATCTGTGTTTCTATCGATACAAACTAAAGGCATCCATAAACATCCAAAACTTAGCAATTCATTCAAAATTAGGAAGGATTCAATTATAAATGTATTTATTTTTAAAATAATGCTCACACATGTACATGTATAGATACAAAACTTATATAGTACGACATGCATGAATACAGATAAGAGATATGTATGGTCGTGGTCCGCGATCTGTTAGGACACGTTACTCCTTATAAATACTGTTTGTCTGAAGTTCCTGAGATTAATGATGACACGGGTGAAAGTTGCAATGACTGTAAAATGGCAAATTGGTCAGTCAAGATTGCCGTCTGCCAATATTCGTTTGAACGGACTCTCCACATAGGACAATAAACAGTACTTGTCCATAAATTCCGTTCGCGTCCGTCTTTTATTTTGACAGAATCCTGGAAGATTTCCCACCGGTATACCCAATTAATCGACATATTTATCTGAACTCTGTTAAAATCCAAATGTTTCCCGCTCAGCTGTTTACAGCAGACGGTATACTGGTGCAACTTGGGAGTAACAATTGTTGGCTGCTTCCGTCGTATGTGGGATTTATAAAAGAGACGTCTGCGAGACTGAAATCACATTATTGTCAATGATCACGTAGCCATCTTAGACACATTTATCTAACAAATGTAATAAATTCTACGAAAAAAAATCATAAAGCGCTGCGGGACCCGACTATAAAGATTTGATTAGATATGGCGGGATTTGCTAATCGAATTAACTTGTTTTTATATTGATAATTGAGAGTGAAGTGAAGTGATCATATAAATGGAAAAAAAATCAAGATCTGCTAATTAATATAGATTTATTTCCTAAGTCGTTATCCAGACAATGTTTTTTGTTTTTGTTTTTTTTGGGTTTTTTTTTTATGAAATTCTATATTTGAAGAATAGAAACCATGAAAACAAACCTGGGTTGGCTTTCCGAATCAGGGTCCCTTCTTTTTTCTGTCTCTCCGTTTAAATTACTACGAAGAAGAAATATTTATGTATTTGAAACTTTGATATACATGTAATATCACCAAAGCATTTTGAGTGCATTTAACTTAAAGGCTCAAAACTTTGTCTAGAGGGCGCTAAACAGGAATTAGATAAAAGACTTAAACGGCCAATAAGTAAAACTGACTCTAGGTCTCCTCCCCTGCTTCACTTATTATCAAAGAAATGCAGCGTTTAATCGTATAGGTAAGCATTCATTTTTATTAGATAATGCGGGGGTTGGGGGTGTCTTGTCCATTTCTTGCCATGAATTTCCGGCAAATTCCAAACTTCCTTGTTTTTTGCGGGTATTTTGAGTAGAAAGGAGGTTATTGGTGTTTGGTTTTTTTTGTAGTTTCGGAAACATTTTACGTATTTCGTCTTTTAGAAACAGGTAGCAACATTTCATACCTTTCCTAGCATCTTCAGAAAGCCCAATTTATTAAATGAATACTCAAAAGACTTAAAATAATTTAAGCATATTTTTGTGCAAGCTTTTATTAATTTGACAATAAAACGATAATTAATTACCGAATTTTCATTATAAATGCGAAACTTACTTGTCTTGTTCATAAGCAGAACTGTCTTCGTCGTGAAACAGGTACACGGGCCCATTGTGTTCCTTTAGAGCTGATCGTCTATAGAAAGAACAAGAGTCGGTAATTCATTGAAGTTCGTAGTAAAGTACAAAAACTCTGTTCTAGACAAAAACATCATTACGTACCTAAAATACCGACAGGTTACCACTACTACCCCCAACAAAATCGTGATCACCAAAGCAAACGAAATGGCGAGGATTGCGATGACTAAATGTAAATCCTTCTCTATCATATACATTTCTGGAAATTGTTCTGTCTGTAATGTAAAGTCTGAAAATACAGTAATTCGTACAATAAGTGTTACAGGTTACATAAAGTACGACAATTTATAACAAACCTATTTCCACCGAACACCTGCATATACCAAAATAACATTTTTTTAGAATTGTTGATTCCGTATATAATGCCTTTAGAGGTTCGATATATGGAGGTGTTAATGTACATGTATATATTAACTAACCACACAACAGTTATATATAAAGCAAATCAGAAACTGTGACGTACTTGGGCTCCGTCTAGGTGTCTCCGGCGTTGGCTGAAGATGATAGTCTATGTAATGTATATATTTATTATTGATTTCACTGTATGAATGATTCTCCTCTCGTTCAGTTCCTATGAATTCCAACATGGAAGTGGTATTAAACAAATCAAAGCTTTCAGTAGATGTAGAATCGTTCTGAAGGCTAGACAAATTACTGGTGATTTTGTCGTAAATAAATGTATAGAAGGCATGAAAACCAGACTTTTCAACCCTGTTGTCTGATGAAAAATGCACAAGAAGAGTATTTCCAGTAGAATTGTATGAAAATCGTTCATATTTCCCACATATGTACGTGGACGAATTCTCATATTGTTCCTGTATTTGAATAAAGTCGTAAGAAGAGTGACATGGTCTTTTGATATCTTCCTCCAGATCTACTTTGACAAACGTCAGAATAATCCGGACTCCAGGAGGCGCGGCTATAACCCACGTACAGTTTTGTGATGGACTATATTTTGACGGCCATCCAGGGGATGACATCTCGCCATACGGATCGGAAAAATGTCCACCACAGGCCCAATCTGTTTATAAAAGGTCTTCTGTTAGCACCATTATAGTTATATTCATATCAAGAAATTAAACATTATACATATATTAACGCGCTTGGAAACATGTCATCTTCGGTCGTTTTTGTAGATATGAATTTTGAGGGTAATGAAGATAAATTGTAAGTATAAACCGCCAATGCAATTTCCCTTCAATTCATACCTGTACATCTATAAACGAATTGTTTTTTAAAAAATAAAGTGCGTGTACTCTACAGGTTGTCTCGTTACACAAAAAGAACTGCATATTCTTCTACATTCGGAAGTTGAAAGTTCGAATTCAATTTTTATTCACTCAATACATAAAGACACAAATGGAACAATTATATAACCAATAAACATGGTAACACATTTTATAGTTGAAATAATTTTTTAAATAAATAAGCGAATATGATTACTAAATATGTACTATTCGTGCTATTAAAAGTTAAACTAATATTTGCTATTGTTGTGTGATTTATTGGCGTAGCAGCAAATAAGATCACATAAAAATAGAATTGTAAAAATTGAAATTACTAGACATTTAGTAATATAAATACCTGTTTTGTATTGCAACCTAAATCCAGGTGCGTCTCCAGCGCTATCGGTCAAAAACCTTAATGTTATGATGTTCGATCGGCTAGTGAATTCTCGAGTATTACTCCTCAGGCACGTTCTTCGGTTGTCTTTGTCCACGATTACAAGTCTGTCAGAACCGGTGGTACACTCTTGGCCAGCTTCTCCAAAAACCAACAGATGTGTGAAATGTATTTTGATAATCTGTAAATTAATTAATATAGCTAAAAATAAATAATTTTTTGTAATCATTTAACTAAAATCGAGTTTAAATCTTATTTCATGACATATACCTATCAACTCTATAGATGTACTGATAGTTCTTAAAAAATATTTCAAAACAAAACTTGTACCTTGAACTTTGGAACAGTAATGGTCCACGAACAATTAAGGTTATGTCCGTAATTTCTTGGCCAATTAGGTGATGCCAAGTCCCCAGACTCCAATTCCAATAGTCCTCCACAATCTTTAATCAAAATGAAGACGTAATTGGTATAAATATTAAATTCAAAAAGGTGTAAAAGTACTCGGGTTCATTTGTAATCAATATTCTTACCTAGATGAGGTTTCATTTCAAAATGATGAACTTGAGATGTGCCCTGAGATAGTAATCCTCCAACGTCACTTCCTGTTTTGGTGCTCAGTAAACAAGTACCTTCACTAACCTATTTCAAAATTGTCAAAATAAGCACATAGTTATTTTTTGCTTGCTTTTCTATAGAATTATATGTTAAATACATGTATGAAAATCGCTTATCGTTATCACAAAGTACAATTTTTTAGTACACCTAATGTTAGTTTTGTTTAATTAACCTGATAATCAAAAGACCGGCAAATAAATTCGGTTTCCTCCAAACATTTCCGTGCGCATGCACTCGGTGTTACTGCAACAATGGTTTTGTCATTGTGTCCTAGTACTGCAGAGTATGGAGTAGGATAGAAGCTCCTCAGATATCTATCTGAAATGAATTGAAAGACATGAAGAAAAGTGTTGCAAACAAACGTTTACTATACAAAAACCCTGATTTATCATACGAAGTACATGTATTCCTAGCTGCTTGTTATTTTATCTATTAATTAATACGTTTGTTCATCCGGTTATTTTGTTTTGTTTTTTGTTTGTTTGATTATTTGTGGGTTTTTTTTTCGGTTTTTCTATTTTTTTTGGGGGGGGGGGGGGGAGGGTATTTTTTTCTATGAAATTTTATTCAAAGAATGAAAAACTAGAGACGATTACAGTTGCTGATTAAATTTTAAAGGCGCATTTCGATTACTGCAGACTTGAATGATGGTATGCTGCCATCCTCGGCTACTTTGTTATTCAAATGGTCAATGTAAATGCTAAAGAATTTTCACGGGCATGATTTGGGTAACATTTGGACCTTTTTTGTCCATTCTTCGACAGAAAGATTAATGATGGATTAAATCCATTATCTGGAGCCTATTCTAATCAATGTTCATCGCACCAGGCATGTTTGCAAACACTTGAAACATCTAATTGAAAGTGGCCCAGGCGTCACTATGTAAATATAAGGACGATGGGAATGCAATGCTAGGAATGAAAGCACAAGAATTAAACGAGATCAGTGGTCAATCCCCCCTCCCCCCAAAAAGCTTTGAAATCATGAAAATTGTACCTAGATACTTAAATTTTTAAAAAGAGTTATCTGAAATAGATATGTGACAATTAAGTACCTAACAAATACAAAATCACAAAAATGACCTTTAAATCTCATGCCCTCTTATAGTTTATAATTTTTATTCTCTCAAATTCTTGATTTACACTTTTCAACCTAAAGTGAAATATCTAAGAGAAAATCAAAACAAATTAAGATATTACAAGAATTAAAGTACCAAATTTGTTCATAATTACCAATGAACTCATAATGTATTATTTTCTTGTCGTCTGCTCGTGACGTCATTAAACCATAGACGTTGGCCGCTATGTACATGCTCATGTAACAGGACTCGTCTTCGTATAAGTAATCAAAACTTGTGCATTTAAACGAGTTTTCTGCGAGACATAAATGTGCGCACGCCACAAGAGACACCCCAACTACAGTCTTCTGATAAATCTGCTCTCCTTCTAACTGTCGCAGGCTACCATATCCAAAATTCAGAAAGTATTCAAATGGGCCATCTGGGGAAAAAAACAAATATTTTACCTTTAAAAAGTCATACAGGTGAACATTTTTATTTAAAAATCATATTTAACTTTTTTATTTAAGCTTGATATATACTAATTGTCTTTTTGTTTTCATATTCTTTGCAAAAACGTAAAATATCGGGTCGAAAAAATGTTTCAGTTGCAAACGCACTTGATTGCCGTTCATAATAATCCACGCCAGCTTGTGGTATTAAACCATGCGAGCCCGAGGGAGAGAGGTCTGTCAACCAGCATTTCCGGGAGCTCAGTTCATAATCAAAGCCCAGACACCTGAAGGTCATCTCAAGGACACATCGCCTGGCGCACTGCTCCACGCTGACGTTGGCGATCTGACTCTTGTGGTCAAACGTCAAAATGTGATTTGGAAGACGGTTGAATAGGCGCTCAAAATAAGCTAAAGAAGATGAAAAAGATTGAAATTCTAGTCATTATTTTTTCCATCATTCTCCGTAAAACAACGTGATTATTAATGTATATATTTTACTCACATCAAAGAACGGATTCAAATTCGGCTAGAAAATTTTGATTTTGAAGTTTTAATTGATAGATACTTTTAAACTCAGGGTAGAACAAATTTATTTTGAAGTTGTCCCATGTGAGTTACGAATTACTATTGCCCGACATTGTAGGTGATAAAAACTCGTGTAACGCAACCATTTAATGGTACGAGCGACAAGAGAGGGGATAATTTGTGAAAACCTTCTTACTTCTGTAATGGTCGGTGTTTTTTGACACAATTAGAGACAGTGTATGGTCCTCTAGAGAGTGATTATGTAATCTACACGTCTGGAGTATGTTGTCCACGTCAAATGATCGACAATCAAAAGAAGTTTCCTGTGCGCAGGATTTCGCGCATTCCTCAACGCTTGAATTTCTTAAAGTTTTCATTGGAAGTGTGGGCATCCTTAATTTTGGCATCCGAAAAAACAGCGATTTAAATACGATATCACCTGAAAGAACAAAGAAATATTCTGATGAGGACTTTCAGAGTACACATGATATCTCTTACAATTTCTAAATAATTCTTCTATAAGTGAAAATCGTTGTAACAAAAGTGTATATTTTTGGAAATACAAGTTTATAAGTTGGCAGGTTTTGACAGCTACATTTCGTTTCGTTGGAAAAGCATGAGTTGCCTTAAAAAATAAGGTTATTTTTCGCAAGGTGTAAAGCGTTTTGGAGAGTTTTGCCACCTGACATTAAGAAGAAATAAACTTCACACTTTACAGAATTAGACACAGAGTTTGAAATAGAAAATTTGGTACTTAAGATTACCAAGCACCACCTCATTAACAGGGCACTCTTCTAACTGATCCCACATTAAAGAATTTTCAATTTAGGGACAATCCGAAAGGTGAACTACATGGGGAGGGGATCATTCCGCCTCTTGTGACTCAAGATAAGCCAAGATAATAATTCTCTCTGATCTTCCCCCGGCTTCTGCCAATTTGTAACGACCGCTACTTGACATTATCAAAATAATTAGACACATATCTCTTTTGCATTTATATTTTCTCCCGTAAAATGCGATTTTCGTTGTTAGCGGTAGTAAGAGTTTGAGAAGAGAGTTCTAATGCTGAACGCTTTAATTGCTGCAAGAGATACTTATTTTTCCATTTATAAATCTCCGGCCACTTGCATGGAATTGAATTCATTTCTCTGTATAGAAATGACTGGGCGTCAGAAACAGACAAAATTGACTTGACGGAACGGAAGTGTTCCGGAATTGTCATAAGTTTGGTCATATAGTTCTTTCAGCATGTTGAGTGTTGATCGAGACTAAGAATGTTCCCGTATTGGACCTGATGAAATGCTCTCCAAGGACTGATTGTCTAGACGAGGAAATAGTTAGCGCAGTATAAAAAAAACTTATCGATACAGATGTATTCTTTTCTCTCTTGTATTATCTAGGGGGAAAGGCGCGAATGGTTTGTTTTTTCTTCTTCACAAATTACGGGTGCCAAGAATTCGAGAATAAACAAATTATAAAGTAAAAGGAAAAAATGAAAGGTAATTACTACTGCTGACTAGGACCATCTTTAATTCAAACTCATCGATGTGGAGGGGAAATTGGTCTTCCATTATAAATGATGGTGAATTTGAGAGGTTAACAGGCGTGTGGGCTGGGGGAGGAGGAATGGAATGCTGGGACCCACCCCTCCCCGCAATCATTAGATGCCACATCTAAGCTAACTTCATCCAAACCGTGAAATACGAGACAGAATTGGTTGTATTCACGATGGGGGTTAAGACTTTTAATTACGCACGGCGATTATATTATTTACTTCTACTCGGCATTCAGATATAAATATTAAGCTCTATATAATATGTAATTTTGCGAAACATTCACGCCGCGCCAAACATTTCACAGATGCAACGATAGGGTTATTTTGGTGAAGGGGTATATCTGATCTCTCAATAGCGATTTCTCTCTCGTTTTGTGTGAATAATCCTGAACCATGTTTGAAGTTAATTTAAAGGTGTTCAAACTTTTGTTACAATAGACATCTGCTTTTTATTTTTCGGGTCGTTTATTTACAAAATATTCATAAGTAATTTATTCAATTTTACATGGAACACATTTCACGGTAGTGCCATTGCTTGCCGCAATAATCGTGTAAGCAATCTTCATCCCACTGGATTAAAATAAAAATTTGCTGAATATCTGATTTCTTATTAAACCTCGTCGTAGAAAGATTTCAGTTAAAAATACTTAACAACATTCATAATACCAATTTTCCCGTATATTACTATTTAGAAATAAATGGCACTTCACATTTTTATACTTATCGTAGATTCCGTCATAGAATATTGAGCTTGGTTGAAAACTTAATAGGGAATTTGTTTACAGCGTGGATCAAGTCGTGATATCCATACGTTGAAAATATGTGATGCTTAGCGTTTAGAAAATCACAGAACCTTATGATTTTCTTATAATTAAAAACAAATGTAAACTTTAATTCAAATATAAAACAGAGAAATGTCACCTTACCTTCAGATAAACACAAGAGGGTCAGCACCAGCACTACAAATCGACAGGTGTCCATTTCATCAAGACCCCACAGGTGAAAGCTAGATTCCTCGTTTCTTCCTTCTAATACGCTATAATTGTAACCTTCCGAGCATCAAAGACCCTCGGCGAGTGACTAGGAATATCCGTTTCATTGAGACCGCTTTTTTTATGATTTGATCACGTGACTTACGATGGGGGTCGTTGATGAAACTGTGAGCAAAAAATGCCTGATTTTGAACAATTCAGTTAGTTGACGGTCTACTATCAATAAATGGATCCGGAAACAGAGAAATTTATCTTCCGGTAATCGCCAAATCTCAGTGGTATTAATTAGGGTTATAATAGGTACTCGGCTATTGGAATATAGAAGTGCGAAGAGTTCGATGTAAACGAGATATTTATTGTTTACAAACAAGTAGACATGCTTATTGATAATCAACCAACCTTGATGAAAAACTTTTAACTAGCTGCTTACACGGTAAATGAGACATGCTCTACTATCAATAATTGATATCTTTTGAGTATTTTTTTTATAAATACCAATAATATAAGCAGTTTTAACACACTTTGGCAAAATCGGGTGTGACAATTTTATTTGCTATGTACCTGCGTATGAACAACATATATACTGAATCACTAACGGAAAAAAGTAATCGGAAGACCCCGGAAACAAGAGTACTTGTTAGACGTCAATATGACATGTTGAGGTTGAAATTTAAAATATGTGCGCGTGTTTTACAAATTCTTTGGATTTTTTTTTTTCATTTTACTATAAGATGAAAGATATATGTAACATAAAAAATGTAAACTTAATAATTAAACCTTTAAATTAGCACATAGATGGAGGAATAAGTTAATAATTATTTGGATTTAACAAAACATTAATTTAAGAAGAATTTTATACAATATGTAAATACATTGAATTGGATCAAACAGCAGGCAATATGCCTATATAAATTCCAACAAAACATCAAATTTTTAACTAAAAGAGAACAATTTTTAAAAATATCTGTTAAAAATATCAAAATGATTTATCAATGTTTCGGCAATTGATACGTCGCTCAAGGAGCGAAACAAAACATTGCGTCAGCTACATGATGTTACATACATCAACTGGGTGGTATTTGCAATGTGTAGTTCATATAACAGATATTCTATATCAATCTCAAAAACTTTTTTAGGAATAACAATAACCTCTTTGGGACGAGACAAAGGTTTTCATGACTATGTTTTTGTGTGTAGAATCGTGTTCACGTTCTTTGAAATTTAGACTACTTAGTAATGGCCATTAGTCCAAATTTAATTTTACAGCGTTTATTCTATTGAATTCAACAGAGAAGTTGTCATATTTAAGGAACAGCGTCAGAAATGTAAGAGATAGTTATGTTTTAGCAGCTGCCTTTACAGGATGGGGAAGGTCGAAATTGATGACCTGAGATGAAACAATCTGAAGTTAGTAACTAATGAACAATCCCAAAGAGCCATCGTGTCTATCTGGGGTTGGGTCTCTTAAGAAACTAGCTGATTGTCCCCAAGACAAAATCGAGATAGAACCAAACGATCCATAGGAGAACAGCCAAAACCGAACATCCCAATCAATTAATGATGAATTTACAAGCTAGTCTCGGAATTCCTCGCATCCCGGTTCTACTCGGATAATACGATTATCTTAGATCGCCTCGTTCTGGAAGTGGCCTTACATCATTGCAATGGAAGCAACGCATAAAGACATAAAATCTTCAAAGACTATCATACTCTATAATTGTGTTAACAAGAGAGTTTTCTTTAGGGAATATCAGAAATACCATGTTTTTGTGGATGTAGATGATCAATTTAGCGGTCTTGTTACCGTATTGGTCTCCTTGGAGTTTTCGGTGGTTCCTCGCGATTAAGAACTGCGCAGAAACGCGTGATGTAGTGACTGTACCGAGAATCCCATAAAAATATGACTATTACACGGGGGCCAAATTATTGCTTCTTTTTCTGTGAGTTTTATCAAGGAAACACTCAGACAAGAGAAGAGAGAAAAAATATGTATTTAAAATAATAATCCTTCTATTCGTCTGATGTGTTGAATATTATTAACTTTGAAACACCGATAGTATCATTCTCAATTGTTGAGCACTGTGAAGATGCTCTGTTATATACTTATAAAGGAGATTGGCGATCCTGCCATCTCCTATCTCCAACCACAAGAGTTAAGTGTTGTTCGTCATATATAAATCCATGCCTTTAAGAATAATCTTATTTGTTGAATTACAATTCAGATTTGAGTTTACAGTCAGATGACACGTTCCTCGAGCATCTTTTTAGTATCTCCTCGTAATAAAAAGTTCCAATAAAAATTATAATTTTTATAATTATTTTGAGAATGATTAAAATTTACTTGATAATGGATCTGTGCCTAGATGGCCGAGTGGTTAGAGTTGTGGCAGCTCACTGCCAGGTGCGTAGGTTCTAGAAGTCGTGAGTTCATTGTCCGAGCCCGGCCGAGATGGAGCTACAATATAGTGGATTTCGCTCTGCTGTATATTTATTTTTATATCAGCAATTCAAGTGCATTTTCAAAAAGATTATATACGAAATTGCATACTCTAGTATTTTGCAGAAATGCCTGGTAAGGTATCCTAATTTTTTGCAAGAAAGCTTGTCAAAGTAGTTGTAAATTATTAACAAATTCCTGGAAAAAGTAATATAAAATTGAGGAACGTATCGTCTGACCTTAATCAAAAGGTGGAAATATTAATCATTTTGACGTCTTTTGTACCAGAATTGTTTGTATTTTGCTGCTCCATTAATTTCTTGCAATGCAATGTAACGGATGAATGCAAGGATATATGTATCATCGGATACTCGTCTGGACTGAGCTTGATTGTTTTAGCTTACCTGAGCCAAACGCTAGAATGCACTTTGCTTGTCGTCTGTTGTCGGCGTGGTGTACGCAATCAACAACATATCAACCAAGTGGTTTTGTTGTAGATTTCTCTGTTTTTCAGTGTACGTGTATATAATTTGCCATATAGTTGTTCCTTTTGAATGTATGAGAAAAATCTCCGGAATTAATGATTGAAGCTTCAAAATTATTCAGGTTTAGTCCACATTAGAATTTCATAGGAAATACGTTACAGCAAAATATTTTTCCAATCCAAATATTGAATTTTAAAACTATACGGATTATTTTTCATTCCATACTCCAAACAAATCTGTGAAATATAGGAGGAGTCAATGCATGGAAACATTTCTGATGTAAATAAATTCTTCAATAAGCGAAATTGACATGGTGGTGAGCTAATTTTGAAAGTTGAAGACAATACATGCTTTGAAACAACCAGTGTCAGGAAACAAAAAAAAATGCTCTAACTTGTTTATATGGATTAGATTAATGTTTGAGTAGAATCAGTTTGCGTTTAGCTGCTCTCATATTCTATAGTAAATATTTACTGCACTTGGGCCAATGTTAGAATTCTCGCAGGTTAGCAACATGGCACAAGGACCTGCTGGGAATTGCTGTATGGGTAACCAGTATAGATAGAGGGGGGGGGGGGGGGTTAGACTGAAAAAACTTCTTTGTCTACGAAGACGAAGATAATACAAATTATAAATATATCTATCATGGTTACCTATACAATTTATGAATAACGGTATTTTCTTTCTTTCACTTTGTTACATTGATGTTATTGTTATGCAACATGCATGGTTTTCTTTTAAAGTCTTTTAGTCGATGTCATGCGATATTTTATAAACGTTTAAAAAATATTATAAAAAGTTTGACGTTTGTTGATTAACACAAAAGTTTTCTGTTCAAAAGTGTTTTTATGAATTTAATTCACAAATCAAATCTGAAGAACAATTAAGCAAAAACTGTCATGGACATTCATATTTGGTATGTTTTAATACTGTAGAAAATGTCAATTTTAACAGACAATCCATCTAAATAGCTCAGAACTCTACTGCCTGGAGAAATTATAGGGACACTCTCTTGTACAATCCAATACACTGCTGGTAATTGTGTAAATACAACGAAATCGGTAATTATGATTGTATGCTGGATAAATACGACACGAGGAAAATTGACTCGATAGAACACAATGGTATATCCATGACTTGGCTGTATTCCTTTGGCTCTCCCACAGCCTTGTCGTATTGTGATTTCATTTTACCGGAAAGACAGCCACTGGTGTTGTGTTACTGACTGGGGCACGGAGAATTACACTGGTCCCCTACTGCCTCCATCTGGGTCAAAAATTACCGTGTACTCACATGGTCATTGTGTTTATAGATCGATAACCTTTATACCTCCAGCTGACTGGAGTTATTATTTCACGTTATTTAACTTCATTTGTAAAACTGTATTCGCAGTATGCAAGTAGAATAGAATAAGTGATAGTTATTATCCACACGATCTGTTATGTGGGATATGAGTACCACTATTGTCCGTTAAAGCGACCGAAGACGACAGCAGCAAGGCTTCACGATAAAGTATTACACGGAGTTTACATTTTCTATAACAATTTATTTTTTTCTCTCAAATCATGAAATAAGTATATTTTGCGCAAGCCGTTCGGTTGGTACGCTATAGTATGCTATGACAACCAATGTCTTGGAGACTCTTGGCTCATTCACATATGTTGGGCATAACAAGTATATGCCTCATGTTTCAATCAAGTAAATTATGTTTTGCACTATGTCAGTTAATGTGTTTTTGTTTTCCCGCTTTTAATGGATGGGTTACAGGTCCTTTGTTCAAGAACATCTCCATAAGAGTCAAATCGCTTTATTTGCCTTTTTTTATCAACAATATTCATCAACAGCATGATCATTCACATTTACATTAACAGCAATATATGGTGTAGTTTTTTCATCACGTATACAGAATTCTAATTTGAATTTGTTATCTTTAACTCAAACATGTCAGGTCATTTATGATTACAAAATGAAAAGATTTTCCAAACTGAAAAATGAGTTTACCCTTCCCTTTATCAATCAAACATCAAGTGCCATTTACGAAATCAAATATAAATAGTATATACAGAGTCACCATTAATGACGCATTTTAAGAAAAAACAAAATGAAAAATCTAACAAGAGGCCCATAGGCCCTGACAGTCACCTGAGTACTAGACCCCATCGATGGACCTATTAGCGAGTCTCATGTTAAAACCCTAGGCTATGGCATATCAAACGTTGCAGTATTCGATATTTTCCATTCGTATTGTATAATTTTCCATTTGTATTGTATAATTTTCTATTTGTATTGTATAATTTTCCATTAGTATTGTATAACTTTCATTTGTATTCTTTAATTTCCATTTGTATTCTATAATTTTCCTTTTGTATTCTATAATTTTCCATTTGTATTGTATAAATATTCATTTGTATCGTATGATTTTCCATTTGTATTGTATAATTTTCCATTTGTATTGTATAATTTTCCATTTATATTGTATAATTTTTCATTTGTATTGTATAATTTTCTATTTGTATTCTATAATTATACAATACAAATTGAAAATTATACAAAACTAGTGGAAAATTTTATAATACAAATTGAAAATTATAGAATATAAATAAAAATATTTACAATATAAATGAAATTCATTCAATACAAATGAAAAATCATACAATATAAATTGAAAATTATACAATACAAATGAAATTTATACAATGCAAATGGAAAATTATACAATACAAATGGAAAATTATACAATACAAATGAAATTATACAATGGAAATAAAAAATTATACAATGGAAATAAAAAATTATAGAATACAAATAGAAAATTATACAATGCAAATGAATATTTATAAGATACAAATGGAAAGATCGAATATTGCAACGTTTGACATGCCATACTAGGCATCATCTAACACTCATACGACTGTAACTCCCGCTTTTATTATTTTATGTTTGCAAACATCAATTCATAAAAGGGAGTGGATGCAAGAGTAGGCAGAATATCGGATTTTCTATATCAAGGGCCAAAGAATTTAAAATTTTGGTAAATAGAGACTTGCAGGCCTTTAACGGTCACTTGTCAATGAGTAAAATAGTTTTCTCGAGAATGTGCGTTTTTTTAATTCTCTTCAGTTATTAAAGTATTGTGAAGGCAAATGACTTAAATGCGCTTACTATGGGCTTCTGTGCACAATAAGTTACAAAATCAAAAAGATTTTCTAAGATAAAATACATTTTCACTATATGACCATACTGGCCCAGCCCAAGGGCCTGAACCCCTGATTCAGGGGTTATGAATTTCTCAGTTAGATAGAGGGCTTCATTGACGCCATAATAAAGGAATTTAATTTTTCTCAAATACTTATGGGAGAAGAGACGAAGGTTTTTAAGATTTTATACTTTTTCACTATTTGACCATATTGGTCCCACCCAATGGCCCGAACTCCTGACCCAGGGGCCATTAATTTCACATTTAAGGTAGAGGAATTCGTGGACTTCATAACCATGCACTAGCTTTCTTATAATTTATATGAGAGGAGAGAAGAAGATTTTCTAAGATTTAATACATATTTAATATACATGTACTACCATATTGGCACCACCCATGGGTCTGAACCCCTGACCCTGGGGTCTTAAATTTTACAATTTTTCATAGAAGAATTCTCGGACATTATAACAATGCATTTAGCTCTTTTCACAGGAGTGAGAATTGATTTTTTAAAAATTTTGCACTGTTGCATATTTTTCCCCGTTCAGGAAGCCACAAAATAAAGAAAATTCTGACGGACAAATACCAATGGCAATGACCTGAGTGACACAGGTAACCTTAAAATGTTATGTGGTATTGAATTCGAGACAATTTACCAAAAAAAAAACCCATTGTAAATCTTCGACCAAAAGGCAAGTTCTTGAAAAAGTCCAGAAAGTCTGCGACCTGCCATGGTTTGCAATTTACAAATAAATAAGTCCGTTAACCTTCGTGAATGTGGTTAGACGCAATTCGTTTGGAGGGAGGGGTGGGGGTCAAAAATTGCAGAATGTTTAGAATGAAATAAAGAGCTTTCCTATTTTTCGATGTTCTTTCTGTCATTTTGTTAATACTGATAGAGTTGTCTTTCTTTAGTTGTACATCGGAGATATGTGAGAAATATGAAACCCCTCTTAAAATTTTAGTTTCTGTTTTACAGAAAGAAAATAATTATAATTGTTCGATATGAAAACGTAAACATCTTTTGTAACTTATTTTTATTCACTCAATTACTAGAACATGTATACGGTTAATATCTTTCATAAACTATTATTGACCCCCCCCCCCCCCCCATAAAAAAAATTGTCTATCGGATAAAGTTTTTCAAGCAAGGGAACGTTTCGAAAATTTTGCATGCGTATCGTACTGTTATTCTGCAGCTCGCAAGATAAATCTTGCTACTGATAGATACAATGTACATAAAGCTCAAACTCACAAATGATGACAATGTCAATTTATACGAAAAGCGGGTTCAAAATTACAACGATAATTGTGTCGTAAGTCGCAATTAATATTTACTTATTTGTTTATCTAAATGCAAGTTTTGGCAGCTGCTATTCTTTGGCTTGTTCTGAATACATTTGCTTAGTGCGTGGCTAATAATTCATATCGTGTGACGTATTGTTTTCCAAGTCACAGAGTTCTCGTTTCCTTCAATATATACAGTGCGTGTAAATTTTTCAACCCATTTATTATGTGCTCTAAGCAATCTGAAAGCTTTTTTCAATCTTCAATATATACCATTTAAATTCAATTAAGATTTATTTTGGAATTCCATTTTTTGGGGGGTCGCCAAGCAAAACATATGCAATTTGAGTGTATTGATCGGTTGACGCGCTATGAATTACAATGGCTTGTTCAAACAGACGGTATAGAAATTATACATTTCATACAATATCTGATATATGAGTAAAAGTGGTCGTTATGCTCTAAAATCAATAAGGGTTCTCGAATTGCTGGCATGGCCGTTAATTCTGTGGCATTATCGATCTCATTGCCATAATTTAGAATAGATTAATATCATTAGCCACAGTGTCAGAAAAAAATATTAGGCTCATCAAATCCATACAGATTGAAATGTGTATTTTCCAAACAAAAAAAAAATCAATGAAAATATCGTTAGTGTCTTGAACAACTAAATGTTGCTAATTGTTTACATGCTAGCAAAAGACAAACTCTCAATATCTCTAGAAAACATGAATGTGTGCAGCCTCTAGAAAGATTTAGAATTATACTTTAATTCTAATTAAGAGAAATCAATATATTAAATCCCACTCTCTCTCTCTCTCTCTCTCTCTCTCTCTCTCTCTCTCTCTCTCTCTCTCTCTCTCTCTCTCTCTCTCTCTCTCTCTCTCTCTCTCTCTCTGTGACACAATTCGTTTTGTGAAGATGAGGCAATCAAGTAATAGTATAAGCCCGGAGACCCCCACCAATTGTGTTAGCGTTTTAATGTTTTGATGAAGAATAGTTCCATATGATTTTTGTAGGTTACATATGATTTTTGTAAGTGGTTAGTGATTTGCTTCGTGAAAACCCTTGGACTCTCATACCTTTTATTCGCTTTATTCATTTTAGGTCACCTGAGCAAAAGGCTCAAGTGAGCTTTTCTGATCACAATTTGTCCGTTGTCTATCGTTGTCGTAGTCGTCGTCGTCGTCGTTGTAAACTTTTCACATTTTCATCTTCTTCTCAAGTACCACAGGGCAGATTTCAACCAAATTTGGCACAAAGCACCACTAGGTGAAGTGGATTCAAGTTTGTTCAAATGAAGGGCCACGCCCTCTTTAAAGGGGAGATAATTGAGAATTATTGAAAATTTGTTGGTAATTTTCAAAAATTTTCTTCTCAAAATTATTCGGCCTGAAAAGCTTAAACTTGTGTGGAGGCATCCTCAGGTAGTGTAGATTCAAGTTTGTTCAAATCATGGTCCCCGGGGGTAGGGAGGGGCCACAATTGGGGGATCAAGTTTTACATAGGAATATATAGAGAAAATCTTTAAAAATCTTCTTCTCAAAAACTATTAGGCCAGGAAAGCTCAAATTTGAGTAGAAGCATCCTCAGATAGTGTAGATTCAAGTTTGTTTAAATCATGGTCCCCGGGGGTAGGGTGGGGCCTCAATAGGGGGATCATGTTATACATAGGAATATACAGAGAAAATCTTTAAAAATCTTCTTCTCAAAAACTATTAGGCCAGAAAAGCTCAAATTAAATGGAAGCATCCTCAGGTAGTGTAGATTCAAGTTTGTTCAAATCATGGTCCCTGGGGGTAGGGCGGGGCCACAATGTGGGATAAATTTTTATATGGAGAGAAAATCTTTAAAAATCTTCTTCCCAAAACTATTAGGCCAGAAAAGCCGAAATTTGAGTAGAAGCATCCCCAGATCCTATAGATTCAATTTTTTTAAAATAATAGTCTAGGGGTAGGGTGAGGCCACAATGGGGGATGAATTTTTACATAGGAGTATATAGAGAAAATATTTAAAAATCTTCTTTTTAAAGACTATTTGGCCAGAAATACTTAAACTTGTGTAGAGGCATCCTCGGGTAGTGTAAATTCAAGTTTGCAAAATCACAGTCCCTAGTGGTAGGGTGGGGCCGTGATGGCGGTTTGAATTTTTACATAGGAATATATAGAGAAAATCTTTAAAAATATTCTGGGAAAGTTTTCGGTCAAAAACTCAGTACTTACTGTGAAAGCACAGGTAATGCAGATTTAAGTTTGATGAAACCATGATTCCCTAGAGAAAAGAGGGGCCACAAAATGGGGGAGGGGGGGGGGGTTATATAGGAATAGAGAAAAATCTTCTTACAGGTACAACAACAAAAGGGGCTTGGTATTTACCAAAAAAAAAGAGGTGGATAAAAATTGGCAGATTTTCAATTTTTTTAGCAAGATCTACTGTACTAAGTTGTCAAGATATTTTGATACTGTAATGCTAATTTGATCAGAATTAAGGCAATTGTTGCTCAGTTGAGCGATGTGGCCCCTGGGCCTCTTGTTTATGTTACCAATCTCTACTGTCCTTCCCAAATAATGTACTAAAACAGCTATGTATATTCTATTTGATAAAATAAAGTTTATCGGGACGGGCACTACCTCTTTACCCTCTTATGAAGATGCACGGTTCTTAAATCAATCTTATCCAATTACTCAATGGACAGCCAAAGGAAGAATAGTCCTATATGCAATTCTACTTGCTCTGGTTTGTTGTAAAATTGTACATTATTTGTGTTATACTTATTCTAGGGATTTGGGTTTAAACACTTGTCTCTGATACAGTTTCTCCATAGTAAAATAATAACCTAAAAGAAGCAAAGATTTCATCTGTCTCATACATTTGTATCAAATGAGAGAAAATAAGTTACTTCCTATCTATCATAACACAGAGTGATCCCTGAGGATGTTCCCGGAGAGAACCCACAGCTACACCTGTCCTGGTCTCCGTCAATGTCAAAGCTATTGTCTCCTTTGATTGCAGCGCATAGATCTGACAATGCACAAGTTGAAAGTTAGAGGTGTTTTAATAATCATCTGCTTTTATATCAATTTGAAAGGGGATATGGTTCCCGGTATATTATTACTGGCGAGAACTGTTCCGGCCACATATGATTTACATTGTCTATATATATAACCAGGTCAAACGGTCAACTATCAGATCAAATCCGCCTGTAATTTTGAAATTGTGTACCCACATATAAGTCAATAATTGGGTTGCTATCAAAATTGAATGGATTTGGCTTGCATCCAGCTGTCTTTGGGAGTTTTAAAATAGTCTTACCATCAACACATAAACACAGAAATGTGCATTTTAAACCCATTAAACCTAACCATCCATGAGCAGTCCTTGAAGCATATTAGTACCACTTTGTGAAAAATCGATTTGCCAACTATAAAGTTAAATCATGGTTTAAATCATAGACACTATAACTTAACTCGTGGTAATTTCAACTTTAATCTTCGAAATTCAACGTTTGTAAAGTGGAAAATTCCGACTTTAAAGTTGGTAAATCCAACATTAAAGTAGGAATGGTGGAATTTTTAACTTTAATGTCGGAAATACCAAACTTTTCCTTGGTATTTAAAGATTATTTTATAGGTGACCCTATTAGGCTTCCGTATTGAACAAAGATATATGATATGTATGCAATGTATGAGAGATTTCGAAATACACTGGATTGGCTATGTACATACATGGGTGCTTGTGAATACCCCCAACCTCCTGTTGCTATATTCCCTTGTCCGTGACACAGCACTCCTGCACTAAACTATGATTTTATTAATCAAGAAATTAATTATCATCATAATATTAGTCATGGGTTTGCAATACATTTAACATTGTTTGTTATTTTGTTGACATTATATTTTAGGAAATTATTAGTAAATAAATTAATTAATTAATAACTATACATTGTTGGTGACCATCTCAAAGAGCCTAAGCTTAAACAATGGACAATCTGATAAAAAAAAGACTATTAGGGACTTGTTTAGACCTTGACCTATGACTTAAATATTTTCCAGTTGGCATAGATCTTTATTTCAATCTCATACCCCTTACCTATATTTTTTTTAAAATCTGAGCAAGATTAAGATAATGTGAAGTAATTTATGTTCTAAAACTGGATTGAAAAGATATTAGCAATGACCTTTAAATCTGACCTTGAAACTTGGTTCACACCCTTAACTTAAAAGTCCTGTGTATGTGAGGTTTAATCCAGACAGAGTTCAGATAAGAGGAGAGTATACATGAATATATGCTCTGAAAAGATTTTTTGCTATGTCTGATATGACCTTGTCCCTTGACCTAAAAACATCATACAAGATCACTGCACACCCTTTAACTAAAGGCACTCTCTGGATGAAGTATGAGCCAGATTGGACCACGGTGAGATAACATATGATCCGGACAAGGATTGTTCATGTAATTCTAATATGACCTAGAAACTTGGTTGAAGGTCCCTGCATACCCTTTACCAAAATACTCTGTGGTTGAAGTACGAGTCAGATTTGGCCAAGGGGAGAGAAGATAAGCTCTGTTCAAGTGATCTCGGATGGACGGATCGATGGACAGACATATGCAGACAGACTGATCACTATCGCCAGCAAAGCAGGGCTCTGATAATAAAAACCAATTCATTTGTGGACGAATTAAATGTGAACACATGTACCATCAAATTTTGGGACTTTGAATGAGGTTTAAGCCTCAAAGCAAAGGCATTTGAAGTTTGCCAATATAAGTATATAATTTGCTGTACTATCATATAATGAAGAAAATGGCCATAAATAAAATAACAGTTCAAATTTAATTATTGTAGAATAGGAAGAAAAATTTACATATAGTATCTGTGCTTTATAGATTAGTAATAGTATACAAAAAAAAATGTTAGGGCTTTAATCCCTTCATAAACTTTTGACTATTTTCCTCGAATGTTTGTTTAATTTGACATGGTTGCGGGCATGCTTTTATTATTTACAAAGCAGATTATCCAAGTGTTTATTTTTATTAAAGTTAAACCAATAGGCATTCACAATTTCATCTTCCATCACTTTTTTTTTAACACAAGTACTAAACATTTTCCAGTGAACAAGACATCACTTTATGACCTTACATGCAATCACTGTTCACAGTGAAAGAGACATAAACGTTTGCAGTGTGTCATGTTTTACAAGCGTGGGTTTTGTAAAGATTGTCACCTCAAATTATGTTTGAAGAAGAAAAAGTACCGGTACACGTATTATCATTTTCACAAAATCAGAAAATTCATTATGCAGCAGAGAATGATAAAATTGCAACATAAATACTCCTGTTTTCCTAAATAATAATTGCTTCAATAGATAGCATACAAATATCTGCATAATTTAAGTGGAAACAGGATCCTTTCTGCACAGGGCACACATAATACCTCCATTATGCACTGGGCACACATAACAAGTATGAAACCATTGTTCACAGTACAATAGCAGGAGTACCAGACCAGGAACTCATTGTGCATGCATATACTCTCATCTCTCAGGTTTTATTTTATAGCAATCAGAAATCTGTTTTAAAAGTTGGAACCTTTATTCAAAATTACAACACTACATAAACATGGATTTCCACAAAGAGGAATATTAAAAAAATAAATAACATATTCTTTGACAGAGCATAGTAATAAACTAAGATAAAACCAATAACATGTAGTCAGAACAGTTTTGGAGTTTGCTGAAAATATTGTTTTTGTAATTATCCAATTCTTTTTAAGAAATCCCCAAAAAGTTTAAATCAAGCCCACTGTATGCTTTAGTACACAGTAACGATAATATCACAAAACATATACCTGGTACATGTAAAAAATCCAATAAAAGGGTTATAATACATAAGATTTACTTCTTCATTATTGAAGAAAGCATGTTGATGGGGAGAGGGAATATGATGGTCGAATTTTTCTCGGCAGAGATTGAGTTGAGAGTCTGTAAGTATCGGAGCTGGAGTGCTGCGGGTGATTCGGCAATGACATCAGCGGCCTCTTTCAGTGCTCTGGACGCCTTCTGTTCTCCCTCAGCAGCAACCACCTGATCATAGATATTAGAAATTAATATCATTTAATTCTATGTCTTTAATGAATTGTGTAGTCTGACAGACCATCATGTGTATGTATTTTACCTTGGCCCTGGCTTCTCTTGCAGCTTCAGCCTCAGCCGCCATAGCTCTCTGTAACTGGATAGGGAGGCGGACATCTTTACTGTAAAGAACAAGACAAAATGTGTGTACTCAGATATAGAAATAATGGTTAATATGTCAAAACATTGAGCAACTTTATTGATTAAATGTTGACTTACATTTCTACTCTCTCAACCTTCATTCCCCAAGGATCAGTTGACACATCCAAAATATGCTACAAAATCAATTTTCCAATTCATGAACCAAACTAATGCATTAAATGTCACTTCCCGTAGGTCTACCAAACAATGGGAAATGTATGATGTATATAAAGGGTATCTATTAACTTCACCTGCATTTCTTGAGAGATGCTTTCTCGTTCTGACAGAACTTCCGACATGGCTTTGGTACCCAGTACATTTCTAAGTGTAGTAGAAGCCAGCAGCTGTGTGGATCTAAAGGCGTCATTAACGTTACACACCGACATAATGGGGTCAAAGATCCTGTAATATACTACAGCGTCTACTGCCACCGTCACCGAATCCTTAGTCAAAATCTGGAATAGAAATCAAAATTCTTGTCTACCTGGTACTTACAATGTACACTAAAAGTTTCAGCAACAATCCTGAATGTCAGAATAGCAAATTAATGCTATCCATAGTATCTTTCATCTGATATGTACTTCTTTGTTGGTTTTAACCAAAATATTCCAATATTAAAGGAATAACATATAGAAACATGGCACATAATCTCACAATTTGAGCAACACTAGGCTATAAACAGCCATCATACACAATCATGAAGAACATACAATGCAATGCCATGGTCTAAATTTAAACATTTCCATATTAGCAGTAGATCAAAATACTAACCTCCTGTGGTGGAACATCATAAGACAAAACTCTGAGGTCAACTTTTTGCATTTCATCAATACATGGCCACAGAAAAAACAGTCCTAAAACAAAAGAAAATCAACCACCAATAGAAACATTAACATCAGAAAATGATGGAGGCAATCAATGCAAGGTGCAAACACACACAGCCCCCAAGTTACAAAGTAAAGTTGCATAACTGTATAATAAGTACACTGTAATGAGTAGATCAAGTTTTCCTTACCTGGTCCTTTTGCACCTCCAACCACACGTCCCAGTCTGAAAATAACAGCTCTTTCATATTCCTGCACCACCTGCAAAACGTAAACTCAAAGTAATTGGAGGCAATTCTACTAAATCAACTAAAGATCACAAACCAGTAAAAATGATACAAGGGTTAATACCGGACAATCAAGGAATTGTTAATCTAACTTTGCTGCATCAGAGATTCCGCATTATCTATGTCATACTAAACAAGTTTCACTGTATCAAATTAGATACACATTTACTTTAAATGATTTTCGTTAACTATACAATGAAACTATGAGAAAACAAATTCAAATAATTTGTTCAATTTTCATTTACTCCTGACTTCCATTTACATATCAATTTATACTGACTTCTTATTAAGAACAGATATTAAAAATTCCAATGGTTATATTTTCCAGTGTCTCTTTAGTCAATTAAAATTTGGTATATTTCAAAAGAAGGATAACTGACACTTGGCCTAACATGAGAATATTGAATAGCATCTTGTGAATCATTCTGTGAGTCAATGGCATACACTATTGAAATAAAGGTTTGCCTAATTACCAATTTACACAATAATGATAATTTCAATATGATAATTAATTTTAGCTGTTTTATCAGTACAATAATCTATACAAATGAAAAGATGTCAATGTGACAGCAAACAAGGTTTTTCTTTATGTGAACAGTATCCATAATCCATTTGTCAACCCTGAATTGATAAACACTACCTTTCCAGAGAAATGGAGTACCTTCTGCGAGAAAATTATTAAGTTCAACAGCTGGTATTTTTTTCAAAAATTATCAAAATCCAAGTAATATGCACATCTCCAATATATGTACAATTGATATGCAAAACAACAGCTTTTTATCTTGAAAATTGTTGGAAGAATTATCCATACGATAGGGATATCCTATATGCAATATTCTTTGAGAAAATGACTAAGTTCAATAGTTGGTATTTTCTTCAAAAATTATCAAAAACCAAGTAATATGCATATTTCTGATATATGTACAATTGATCTGCGAGACATCAACTTCCTATCTTGAAAAGTGTAGGAGGAGTTATCCATACAATAGGGGTACCCTTTTTGCAGCCACCCGACCACCAACCTGCCCGCCTGCTATTTTCACTATTCAATTATCGCATTTGTCCTTTGGAAAACTCGGTTAAAAAGTAAAAAGGAATTCAGGCTTAATGGTAGATTTTCTCACATTCTGACCCAAATTTATATCCTTATAAAAGATTTACCTTACATAATTACTATCAGTACTAAAAATTTCACTCATGTATTGTCACTGTGATAGATATCTGGTTACCAGTTAACCTAGTACTGCCAAATGTAACCTAGAGAGACCCAACAACAGTGTAAAACTCAGTGCTAAGATCGGATACCTGCCAGCAATATTTAATATAATATACCGGAACACGTAGATACAGGGATTATTATTCCACACATAATCTAAGTGGATTAATTAAAACTTGGGTATTACACTCTTAAAAACACATGGTAGAAAAGACAAAGAAAAACATTTCCATGAAGCAACAAAACAATTTTTCAAACACCCATAGTTTTTTTTTCTCTCTTATTATCAGTATCATGACCTTTACATCTTAACATCAATATTAAAAGTCAACATTGTCTTTTTTTATGGTTAAACAAAGCAAAAACTCAATAAATACCCCTCAAAGTGGTTTTTATTGAAATAATATATGAATGTGTAAATAACAATATGCAAGAGACTTTTGTTATCAGTGTTATCAGTATACCTACCTTGATTGCTATGCAGAGTGAAAATGGAAAGAATATGACCACCAAGATGAAGGATAGAAACATCAGGCAGTATCCACAGCAACCGATGTCGCCATCTCGGTCCACCTCTGTAATAAACTCAGACAAATAATCTCACCAGTCATATAAAACTGGGCGGGATCATGTGTTTGATGCATTCCTGTACAAGGTGTGCACAAAATAAGCAACTTTAATACAAAAATATATGCCCAGAGGCCTTGATGGTCACCTGAGCATTATAGCTCTTAGATTGACATGTCAGAGAGTCTCATGCTTGCATTTTACACTTCACTTTTGAGTTTCAGACCCTGATCCAAGACTCCTCTGACAATCTGCTTTTATTATATGGAGTTTGCAAACATCAATACATAAATGGGGGGGGGGGGGGGGGGGGGGGGGGGCAAGGGGAGGAGTCAAGAGTCAGAAATGCCTCAGATTATCTATACCCTAGCTCAAGGGGCCAAAAATAATAAACTTTTGGTAAAAAGAGACCTGCAGGACTGTAGTAATTAATCTTTATAATATTCAGGGTTTCATTTAAAATGCACACAAGCATACAGTTAACAGGAAATTGAAGTAATTTCCTGAAATAGAACACATACATAATTCAATATTCAATATGGCCAAGTGACAATTTACTTTGAAGTTTTCAAGTTTTAAATGTAAAATTGTTTACAGTGTAAGACCAACAGCAATAGGCTACCCGAGTGACTCAACTAACCTAAAAAAAAAAAATCATGTTCATTATATAATATACATGTAGCCATATTTGTCATCCCCTCTCCCCAAAACAAAAAGCCTTATCCCCTTGCTCCATGGGCAATGAATTTCAGAGGACATCACAGACATAATAACAATGCATTCAGTTTATCTCCAACAACAATGAAAGTATGGAAGAAAATTTAATAATATTCACTTTGTTGCCGTACAGGCCCTACCCAAATCGCCTATACCCCTGACCCTGGGGTCATGAATTCAACAATTTAGGTAGGGGATGTTATGGACAAAATAACCATGCATTCAGCTTTTTTCTAATACAGTTATATGAGAGCAGGGGAGAATATCTTGTAAGATTTAAAACATATTATATGGTCATATTAGCTTCGCCCTAAGGCTTGAGCCCCTTACTCGGGGGCTATGAATTTCACAATTTTGGTAATCTAGAGAGCTTCGTGGACTTCTTAACCATGCATTTAGTTTTTCTCAAATACTTTACTGTATGGCAATATTTGTCCCGACCTAGGGCCTGAACTCCTACCCTATGGGCCATGAATTATACTACTTTGGTAGAAGTAGAGGGCTTTCTGAACATCATAATCATGCATTAGTTTATTCACCATAGAGAAGATTTTTGAAAACTCACTTCTATTTTTTTACAATGGCCCTGCCCAGGAGACCATGAGGAAAATCACGAATTTGACAGTTTAGATTCCTCTTATTATAGAAATGCTTCAAACAAAAAAATGGTGACAATCGGCTTTGTAGTTTTCAAGAAGTTAAAAATATAAAACGACACACAACCGCAACCAATATATAATATGTCCCGATATACTGTTCCCATCCCATTTGGACATTTAAGTCAATTTTATGTTATACATATTTTAACTGTGAAATAAATACAATTGAAATAGATTGAAGGTAAAATATCCGAGATATTCCCATTGACACATCAGTTTTCACTCGTAAAAATTCACAGAAATGAAAACAGATATCTTACAGAAAGAACTATATATGATAAGAGTTAAATTTGGCCCCCATAATTCGTCATTTTTTTGAGTGTTTCGGGTACAAAAAAATGTTATGTTATATTTTAGATGAGATATGATGTAAAATATATTTTTCACCTATTTATTTGATTTATTTGCACTCACTGGCAGTATATGACGTCAGAAGTGACGCTATTTCTATAATTCAATCAAAATCAGTCAAAAATTGACATTTTTCTTACCTTTTTATGAATGGGAAATATCGAGCGCATGCTTGAATAAGGAAAAAAATTTTGTCACTTATTAGCCTTGGCTAGATACATCTCTGATTAAAATATTTTGTTTGTTCAAGCATGCGCTCTATGTTTCCAGAAATAAAAACTGCTTGAAAACAAGCTGTTTTATGCTAAAAATGCAAAAATGGCGGGAAAAAGTTGTCTTTCCATTGTCATATTTCTAAATTGTTGACAGTTGAATCAAAATGAACACTATTTAAAAACATCACATATATATCTGTACAAAGAAAACAAAGAATTACAGTAAAATGACAATGTTCATTTTAGGGAGCCATTTTAGGCCCATAAAATATATATAGCCCTTTATTTATTTATTTTTTATGGGAAATTTTGACATCTTTCTTCCATTCAGAATTCACTGAGAATGTGTAAAATGATAATGTGTGAATGGAATTATCTTTGATATTTTTCAATTGCACTTCCTTCACAGGTATGTGTATTTTTAATGAAAACCGCCCAAATGTGCTGCATATATATCTTGGGACAGACTACTGTACAGTTGATGAACGTAGAAAGGTATTTATGATTATTTAAATATCAAGAAAAAAATGGGGGAAGCAGAAACTTGGATAAGAGCACCTGAGGTGGCCTAAAAAGTTGTTTGTGAGAATGAGTGATCATGAATAATGCACACAGAGAAACAACGCAAAAATATTTTATTGGATCACAATGGTATTGCAAAATAGTAAAACCTGTTTTGTCAATTTAAAATATCTAGGCCCCCTGAAAAGGATTTAAGTTTTATAAACTCAATTGTACTGATTAGTACAAAAAATATATGTCCTGTTGTCATTTGCATATCTAAAATAGAAATGGAATAGAAATGGGGTGTAAAGTAATTAGTAAATAAGATCCAACAAATTCTTTGGCTGCCACTCTGAGTCTGTACTCTGAATGTTCATGCAGAGATCAATAAACTCCACATATCTGTCCATTTAAAGAAGTATGCATATACATGTGGGTTTTGAATTATATTTATAATACAGAGAAATATGTAGAATGTTCAATATTGTTAAATGAAAGCCATATAATATACCTGTACATGTAGTCTAACGAAGAATTCTGGCCCCACCCAACAGCCTTTGGATATGATACCTTTATACCCCCTCCCTAATATCGATCTGTCTATAATAGAGCGTCAATTAAAAAGAAACAATATCCTGCTACAAACTAATGTTTTACGATGTTCTTTCATATCCCCGATTTTCATATTTGTACAATATAACGCTATTTACGCACTTGACATTGTCATTTACATAGCTTAGGTCTGCTGCAGAAGACATGTAACTGTTACATGAATCAAATTTGTTTTCATGTAGCACCTACAAATTGCTTTCATCGATATATCCCATCATCTAAAGTAAAATAATATGATTCAGACATAAAATAAGATTTTATTGTCAACTTACCACCTTGTCCCATGGTTAGGGGTTTTGCAAAATATTCTAACGAATTTGTCAATATCTAGGTATAGGTTATAAACAGAAAAATCCGGGTACTCCAATCACGTGACTCTCTGTTGCCGTTGCATGTGATAAAACATACGGCGAGCTATTCGCGTCAAAATGGTATGCACCTACTTCAACAGATCGGAGTTTACTCTTCAAGTCAACTCTAGGTTTTCTTTGGGTTTATACTCTGGGGTACCTGTAAAGTGCGAAACGAAACAAAATGAAATATACCGAAACGAAACAAAGCGACACAAAAAACAAAACGAAATGAAACAAAAACGAAATCGAGCAAAATGAAATGTATATGTTATATATACATATATGTCATTTTGCTCGATTTTAAAATATATTTTATATTATTACTTATTAGGTTTGTTACTGACTGTTTACAGAAATTTGTGGGGTCGGTAAAGTCCATAGAAAATCCGCCTCGCCTTCTATGGACTTCACCGACCCCACAAATTTCTGTAAACAGTCAGTAACAAACCTAATAAGTGTTTTGTTTTGTCGAGGACCTAAAGTTTGATATGTAAACAACAAAAGACAATATATAACAATTAAATTCATAGGCTTATTATCTAATTTTGTACCTTTCTCGTCAGTCGTCTGTGCAAACCTAGATGCCAATGTATATAGGATCGTTTTATTACGTCATGGGCAAAGGGGGGTCACTCTAAATATTTCAGGGCTTAAAAATTAAAGGTATGGTTGAACGTTTGTGTAAAAAATCAGCTCAAATAACGTTACATCCCCCATGTTGCCGTATAAATTTTGACGCCCGCCGTGTAAAGAAATTTATAAGGCAATCACGTGACGCCATTCATCCAATGACGTAGAGACATTTTAGTCCGAGGCAAAACAAAATCCATTTATATGTATACTTATTTTAATATTTCCTGCTTAAACATCAACTCCATTGTAGAGCAATTTAGCAAATGAAAATAGGCATGTGCCCACTTTTTCTTCTTTTTTCCCCCATATATCCATTCGCGACTTTATATTCTCGCGATTTGATGCAAACCCGTTGAATCGCTATATTAAGTACTCCCGTAAAATAAGCAACCTTCAGTTATACAAAAACATAGGAGGGGCTCCTTCTCAGAACTACATGTACCTATCAAAAAGCTGGACCCCACAATGATCTTAAGTTAATGATATGCATAAAAAACAGTAATACACTTTATTTCATTTATCTCAATGTGTACAGTTATTTTGGATTTTTTTTCGCAAATTATGTTTATAGACATTCGCAATACGTAATAATAGTAACTTTATTTCGCGTAGCAACAACATTAAATAAACAAGCTTTTATACATGTAACATATCAATTTTGAGAAATTTGTTGTATAGTAAAACATAATAAAAGAGAATACTATGCATATTTTGAAATAAGAATTTTGAAATCAAATAGTATGCACGAGCATATTTGCAGCTGGCAACTGATTTACAGCATGCACGTATAAATAAAATACGTCAATAGAGAAGGGAGCCTTTATCGGTGACAAATTGCTCATTTTTGTGAATTTGGCGTGCCACAGGGGTGGGGGTTGTTTCAGTTTGATATACTTGTACCTCTGTATTTTATGGACTATACTGCGTATACTGTTTTTTTTTTGGTTAATTTTAGTACAGAACTTTTAATTTTGATATTATTATGTCAAATTTGCCCCCACAATGTTTTCTGAAAGAAAAAACTGCTTGAAAGCAAGCCGTGCTAAAAATGCGAAAATGGCAGGGAAAAGTTAACTTTTTTATGTCATATATTTCAGATTGTGGGCATTTGGGTCAAAATGACCATTATGAAAATGACAGGGAAAAGTCAACTTTTTCGTGTCATATTTCAAATTGTGGGCATTTGGATCAAAATGAAAATTATGAAAAAACTTCATAGGCATATCTGTACAAAGGAAGCAAAGAAATATAGTAAACTGAAGATGTTCATGTTAGTAGTCAATTTATAATTAAAGGGACTAAGACTATTTACTTTTTTTGTATAAAATGTTTTACTTGCGCTTTTTGACTGATTCATCAAAATTTGAATGTTAGAAGTCAAGTTATAAGAGAGGTACAGAGGTAATAATTCATTGTTATGTAAACAAAGTTCGAGTCTTATACTTGTTTACAAATAATATTGAGTATGGAATTACCATTTCTTTGACAAAATGACCTGTGGCAATCAAAATAAGTTGATTCAATGTGTTCATAGATAATATTACCAACTAAGAAAGCAACGTTTAATTGAAAGTTACACCAATAAAGACATTCGTAAACAATAACAAAGCTCGAGCTTTGACAAACTAACCATTCTAAACATTACAAATGGAAAAACAAAATTTTAAGCTCAAATCGTGTCTATGTCCCGTCAAGGCCCATATCATACATGTATATAGTCCTTTACAGGCATTCTAAAGTAGATATTAAAGTAAACTAAAAGTATTCCAAAAGTTGTAAATAAAATCATATTTAAAGTTAAATAAATCACTATGGAACGCCATGGCTGCCTTATAGCATAATAGTATAGGTACATTATGTCAAATTATCATTACATTATGTCAAAGTCCATTACGTGGTGTGAATATATCTTTACGCTAGGTCAAATCGTTATTACGTGATGTCAAAAGCACGTTAGGTGAAGTAAACATGCCTTTACATGATGTCAATTTTTTACGTTGTGATGTAAAACCATCCTTACGTTATGTCAACATTGTACAACCAAAGGTCAATACATCATGACATTATTTCGACACTGTATTACATGGGGCGAATGTATCCTTACATTATGTCAACATTTTATTACATGATATCAATGCATTTTTACATTTTATCAACACCTTAATGCATGCTGTTAACTCATCCTTTCATTATGTCAACACTTTATCACTTTATGTCAAAAGTACATTACTTGATACGAAAATGTCTTGACTTTTTGTCTAAACTTTATTACGTGATGTAAATAAGTCTACATTAGGCAAATTCTCTATTCCGTGATGTATACGCTCTATTACTTTAAGTCGAAACATCATTCCGTTATACAAACACGAAATCCTTGGTCTTTGTATATTTGTCATGTTTTAAATACAAAATTTACTATATAGAAACGGTTCGCCGATTTACCCGAATGGACCCAGAAAAACCCCAACAGTAGACACTAGTAAGAAGCAGTGATTTAATCATACAAGAATGAAAATATATATAGGCATATATATAGGTCTTCTGAAAGCTGTAAAAGACAATTTAATTTCTCGAGAGTGAATGAACATCTACGTATTTAAACATTGAATTTATAGCTTAGATAGACCTAAGTTATAAGAATAAGACTTAAAATCCAAGTTTTCTCGTGCTCATCGGCCCTTGAATATTTAAAATGAAATGGATATAAAATCTTAAATTAACCCCTTTATTGTTTTTTTTTGGGGGGGGGGGGATTTAATATTTTATTTTTGATTTATACTTTTTTTACTTCAAGAATATTCAAATTACGTTCGTTACTACACACTCAGTCATTTAGCAGTCAGGGTTCTTTATCGTTCCAAAGCCTGTATGTCGTGGCGTAGACACCCAGTGCATATTTAATTTTCTAAAAGTTAGTCTCAAAGTATTTAGTAGTTAAAATAAAGTATCTAGTAGTTAAAAGTAAACATTGCTATTGCTATCTTAAATTAAGGATACTGACCCTAACTACACAATCATGTAGGTATGGCCGTTCTGCTACAAAATTATTATGCTATGAAAATGATTTTTTTCTTATTGCTGCAGAGGGGGTGGAAATGGTGTTTGTGGATGGGGTACGCTACGTTCTTCTGGATAAATTTTCTCCTTTTCATCCAAGAGGGCACTTGATAACTTATATGAAATAAAATCTACAAATAAATTACAAGAGATCTTTATCCCCTTTAAAGACCTTCTCCATCTTGATATAGATGTTTTTATGAAATGTTTGTTTTAGGTAATTGTTCAGACAGAGGGTATAAATCAGAAATATGTTATAATAAAAACGCACACAAATAAGAGAGGGGAACTGTATTCGCCGATTTCAGAATTATTATAAAGAAAGGCAAACACTTTTGGTAGAATCGGTACTGTTTTCAGGGTTTGCCCCATACATGTAACTTACTAATTTTAATTAAATGAAATAATTCGACAGCATGAGTGTTGGTTTTTGTAAACAGTTAAATGTATGATCATGTTACATATATTTTCTTTGTAAGTATAGAATAGGCGTGAAAATAGGCTGAGAAGGAAATTTACGCTCATTCCGTTCTGTTCCGTTGAATACTAATATCCACAGGAGTAATAATATATTGCGGAACGTAACGGAACCAGAATCTTACAAATAAGTCAAGTACTGCTGACATTGTAATTTTAAAGATGGTATGCTTTGGAATGCGTTTCGTTTGTTTTAAATCTCTAACTAATAGAAAATATTTTTTTGCTAGCTTAAACTAGTTAGTAAGTTCTGCCGTGAAAATACTGTAATATGTTAATATTAGAGTAGTAAGTAATATAAGTATGTATATTTTTCTTTAAACAACGAATTTAAACAATAAAATTAAAGATCAATCTTATTTTGAAATGAAATGAATAAAAACAAAATAAATCATTATTTTTAAATTTCTATTTTCCCATTGGATGACCCTTTACTGGTTCCGTTCTGTTCCACAAAATTTCAATAACCCCTGGATACATTTGGGTAAGCTTACCGTTTCCTTGTATATAGAAAGGCCGATGTATCCGTGTTCGCGTAACGAAATGATGTTTCACCTTAAAGTAATGGAGCATGTACATCATGAAATAGAGAACTGACATACAGCAAAGACTTATTTTCGTCACGTTATTAAGTTTAGACATAACGTCATAAACTTATGACATCAAGTTATAAAGGTTTGACATAATAAAACGATATATTTACACCATGTAATAAAGTGTTGATAAAATGTAAAAATGCATTGATATCATGTAATAAAATGTTGACATAATGTAAGGATAGAATCGCGATACATACTGCAGTGTTGATATAATGTAAGGATATATTGAAAGCATGTAATAAAATGTTGACATAATGTAAGGATACATTCGCCCCATGTAATACAGTGTCGAAATAATGTCATGATGTATTGACCTTTGGTTGTACAATGTTGGCATAACGTAAGGGTGATTTTACATCACAACATAAAAAGTTGACATAATGTAAAGACATGTTTACTTCACCTAACGTGCTTTTGACATCACGTAATAACGATTTGACCAAATGTAAAGATATATTCACACCACGTAATGGACTTTGACATAATGTAATGGTAATTTGACATAATGTACCAATAGTCTATTGCTATAAGGCAGCCATGGCGTTCCATATTATATTGTTATACTTTCATGTTAAATACTGAAATCTGATTGGTTAAGACGCAGTTAATAATATTTACTATTACCCTCAGCGTTAGCAACGCACTTGGCAACGGGTAACATTAAAAAATGTTACATGCGCGAAAATTATGCGCGTACGGTTCGCTGTAGAATTCACGTTATTCCTATATAAAAGCAGTAAAATTTTCTTAAAAATTTTAAAAAAGACATTCAGTATAACAAAATAAATAGTGCCTGTTTGGGAGGATAACAGTTGAAATTGACACCCCTCGAAAACCATTGTCAACCTCCGCTTCGCGTCGGTTGACAATGGTTTTCTCGGGGTGTCAATTTCAACTGTTACCCTCCCAAACAGGCACTATTTATATAATATTTACATCTACCAAATATTATTCCCTCTAGTTCTTACGGAAACTTATAGTTAATTCATAGCTTTATAGAAACCGCCAGACTGAAATCTACACGCCATGTTTATCGATTGGTCGAAATCTACAGCGACTGAAACTGACAGGATTAAAATTGATATGCACTCTTTATCGATCGGTCGAAACCTACAGCGACCTAAGAAAAATCACGGACTGCACGAAATAATCATGATGATGTCAGTCTCACAGGAGACGATTTGGCTATTTCTTTTAGCTAACGTGCTTATGTACATTAACAGTAATTTAGTGAATTTTACTTACTTTTCATAATCAATTTATTAATTAACTAAAAGAAGGATATTAATATAATCGTTGATGATTCATGCGGGTTATGAAGGTAGCGATCATTGCAGAAAAATTTTACATAACCCGCATTAGCGGGTTATGCTAATGCGGGTTATGCATTTTTTCTGCAATGTCGCTACCTTCATATCCCGAATGAATCTTCAAAGAAAACATTTTATTGTTTAAATAATTACTTGAGATAAGTTTTTGTTTGTAAGAGTGGACCCCCCCCCCCCCAAAGAATTTTGGGGGATTGTCTGGTTATATAGTAAGCAAGCAATACTTCTTACAATCGACAGCAGTGTAATTTTCAAAAATACTGAAGAAAACACAATTTGTCGAAAGTATAAGATGGTGGCAAATCGCTTCTTCAAATTTCGATCATTTGAATTAGCCCCTCTCTTTAAAGCTCTAACAATTACACTCGAGGGTATTTAAAGGTTTATACATTGCTCTAGCCATTTCTCAAAGCTTTTGTGAATAAGATATTGAACTTTCACACAAAAATGTTCTGAAATGATTTCGAATGAACCAGTTCGTATCGACCTGTTCGAGTATTAAACAAATAGCAACGCTTAAAAACAACACTTGACATACATATAGTTCAATAGATTTTGAAATGTACGTTTTATATGATGCGTTTTCCATTTCATTTTCCAATTTCTTAGTCTTCCATATTTGGGCACTTTGCCTAATACAACTACATGCATGTTCACTGGAACTTTGTAGTTGAATTTCGGGATTTAGAAAAGTTCAACAAATACGTACACCCATTCACAATCTTTTGACATTTTAATTTTTTATTTTCAAATCAAAGAATTTACAGAGTTACAAAAATAGTTTACACAACAAAGGATGCCAGTAATAGGGCATCATTACATTCAAGAGTATAAAATCAACATCTGGGACCAAGTTTAAGTTCTTTTCCCTACTGAAGTCAGAGAAACTACATTGGATTCAGTTTATCCGAGAGCATACACTTATGAGAGACAATACAAGACCAGTGTTTTATAAGAATGTCCATGTCTTGAATAACAAGAGGTAATAGATACATAACTACATAACGTGCCACAAATCCTGTTTTCAACCTGCTATTGGGGAAACCTGCACAATTTAGTATTTCATGGATCCATTTCAAAAATATGAAATACAATAAAAAATTTAAAAAAAATACATAGAAAACCTGAAAGACTTAATGAATATCTCTAGATATCATAGTTATTAATATCATCTGGAAAAAAAAAAAACCTTGCTATAAAACTTTTTCTCAATTGGGAAAAAAAAGATGCAAGCAAAAGGAGCATTAATATCGCTTCCAAGTTTAGGGGGCAAATTAAATGACCACTATAGGCACTCAGAACATCACTGACTTTGGTTTAGATTGATTCTCAAGACATGGATGATTTCCAAGGATTATATGAGTATCCTGAATTACACTTGCATATAACAGGATAGGCTTGGTATGTGGGTACTTGATCCTATTCAAATTGATCCTATTCAAATTAAAGTCCATCAATTGAAACAAATATGATGGAAACAAGTAATGTCTCAATCTTATATCACAAATTGGTAATCATTGTTAAATTCAAGTAATATAAATTTGTCAAGTTAGATGTATATTGCGCCTCAGATATGAATGAAGGCTTCTGCAGTGAATATACCTTTAATTATAATAATAAGTGGGCATGCATGCTTCATATTTATGATCCGTAATCCAGATCAGAATTGTGTTACATCCCGTTTTGGAAAACCAACAGATGATAAAAGCTGCAAGAAGAATGAAAGACTCAATAAGGAGAGATTTCATTAGGTGGGGGACAAGACAGTCTCAATAAAAGTGTGAGAATTTCACACAAGTGCAAAGTAAAATTTACTAAGTTGATACTTATGATAAAACTGATTTACTGGGTAATTGGTATCAAATCAAAATATAAAATTTATTTCAATGATGAATACTTTTTAGAACAACAATGCATAAACAGAATTTGAAACAGTTTTGTTAGTTGAACACGTTATGTTAATCAGTAATAAAAACACTGGTGTAAAATCTCGAATAAAAAATTAAAAAATTAAAAGTAAAATTAACCACGCCTGTAAAACAAGCCTGTTATACAAGGCAAAGTACCCATGTTCACTTAGTCAAGTGTTTACCTCCAACAATTTGGAGCAATGAGTAGCTTTTCAGCTCTATAAGAGCAAAGTACTTGATGCTCTCAGCAAGAAAACACAAATAAATAAATATAGCTTCAGCATGGCATCCATGAATCTTTCCCAATGTAGCTGTACTTTTAAAAACTGTGCATATGCAAACAATGTTAGATTATTTCTTCATAAAAGTAGCCATTACATCAATAGGCAGAGGGAAAATAATGGTCGAGTTCTTCTCTGCTGCGATGGAGTTAAGAGTCTGCAGGTAACGGAGTTGAATGGCGGCCGGAGACTCCATCATGACATCAGCGGCTTCTTTCAGCGCACGCGACGCCTTCTGTTCTCCTTCAGCAGCAACAATCTGAAACAGACATAATACATGATTAACTTGCAACTACACTAGCATTGTTTTCAAATATTGAGTAAAGCCATGAAGTAGCCAGCTCTAAGTAACCTCCAATTAATGCATATAATTGTTTCCTTTTGATAACAATTGTCAGGATATAAACAGTAGACGATTTACAATGTTTCCTGTACTGTAAGGAAAATGTATCTTGATATCACATTCAGCTAATAATAGTGTCTGTAATACCAACCTTAGCCCTGGCCTCTCTGGATGCTTCTGCCTCGGCTGCCATAGCTCTCTGTAACTGGATGGGGAGGCGGACATCTTTACTGTAAACAAAGAGGGATTTTTTTAACTAGATATCGAAAATAAAATTTGACACACATGGTTGTTTTAGCTGTACATGGAGAAAAAATGTTTCCTATTTATCAAACAATTCTATAAATAAAGTCTCCAGAACCTTTTCTTTATTACTACAGCTTTTTAAAAGAATGTTATCTTTTCATAAACAAAATCAAAGGCCTGAAGGGCCACAATGGCGTCGAGTTAAAGTTAATTTGAAGAGTAAAAACCTAAATAATTTTTTTAACAAGTGAAAAGCTGTCAATGTGACAGCTAACCGGGTTTTCTTTTTATATGCAAACAGTAACCATAATCCATGTCAACCCATACTGGTACTGTACCAGTTATCGGCTAAGACCAGTTATCGGCGAAACTGAGGGTTCGGGTTTATAGCATGTGACTATCCGAGATTTTTTAATTCAGTCGTCTGTTTCGAATGAAGAAAAGTAAGTTTGCTTGAAAACTTTCTTGAATGTGTTTTAAACATAAGCTTAAACGATCATTGTTTACCGCTGATTTACATCTTTGCACTTTCAGCTACGGGGAAAGTGACGTAATAAGTTAAAAATAGAATATGACCTTTTTGTAATACGTTATTATATCCCTTCTTTAATTTGACATATAATATCAATACATATAAAATTTCTAAACAAAAGAAATTCTCTAAATTCTGAGAGATTCATGGTGCAGTTGAACGCCTGATTGCAAAATTATGTATTGAACAGCATACGTTTTTATGTATTAACGTATGATGATAAACGGATAATTTTATGAGTTTTGCTTATGTATAGTAACCCCTATGACCTATAGACTGACCCCGCAAGGAACATAATTCAATTTAAACTTTGAAGAATATAAAATCAACATATGTAAAGGGATATTACTGTGTTATTATCACGAAGCCGATAACTGGTACAGTAAATGGTAAAAACTCGGCAAATTCGGAGCGTACTAAATAGCACAAAAACAATATGTTTGGGTTCTAAATGATGATATAATCTAACAGATTGATAAATTAGGAGTTCACCATTTAAAATATGTCGAGTTTTAGTCAAATATATCAAGAAATAAGGAAACACGAAAAGAAAACGTAAAATTATAGCCGATAACTGGTACAGTGCCAGTATCCAGTGAAATAAAGTACCCCATATGCAATATTTTGCTAAAAAGACTTAGTTCAAAAGCTGGTATTTTTTTCATAAATAATCAGAAATAAAAATCCTAGAAATATTCACACCTCTGATACATGTACAATTAATCTGCAAAAGAACAACTTTTTATCTATAAAACTGTAGGAATAGTTATCTGTACAATGAGGTTACTCTATATGCAATATTTTGCTAAAAATTGACTATCTTCAAAAGCTGGTATTTTTTTCACAAATTATCAGTAATCAAAATCCTAGCAATATGCACACCTCTGATATATGTATAATTGATCTGCAAAAGAACAACTTCTTATCTTGAAAACTGTAAGAGGAGCTATCTGTACAATGAGGGTACGCTATATGCAATACTTTGCCCAAAAATGACTAAATTTTTTGATTTTTTTTTCATAAATTATCAGTAACCAAAATCCAAGCAATTTTTTTCATAAATTATCAGTAACCAAACTCCTAGCAATAAGCACACCTCTGATATATATATAACTGATCTGCAAAAGAAAAATTCCTATCTTGAGAACTGTAGGAGGAGTTATCCGTACAATGAGGGTACCCTATATGCAATATTTTGCCAAAAAATGACCAAGTTCAAAAGCTGGTATTTTTTTTTCATAAATTATCGAAAATCAAAATCCTAGCAGTATGCATACCTCTGATATATGTATAATTGATCTGCAAAAGAACAACTTCCTATTTTGAAAACTGTAGGAGGACTTATCCGTACAATGAGGGTACCCTATATGCAATATTTTGCCCAAAAAAATGACCAAGTTCAAAAGCTGGTATTTTTTTCATAAATTATCAAAAATAAAAAAAAAATTAAAAATAGAAAATGTTATTTATCACATAACTAATAAAATTACAACTCATTACAAATTTGCTCACCTAATTCTTAAAAAGTTTTGAATTTCAATTGAAAATTTAAGTTTATAGAAATATCTTAGGAGTTAAAAACTTTTTAGATTTTTTTCCTCTATTTATATGAAAATTAATATTAAAATTATTATTGTGTTTAATCTTATATATTGTCTACTGCTGATAACCACTCTGTCTCTCATTATCAATTTCATCTAAAATTCACAAGGATCCAAATGACACGGGCCGAAAAGATCAGGGGTAGATAAAAGAAAGCACCCATTCACGTTGTTTACAAAGTGAAAGTAGTTCACTAGTTGGTTTAAAATAACTTTTGGTTGTAGATGTACTTATCGCTCGATTAGGAAGTTTTGTTTCTACAAGATCAAACATTTGTGCATTGTCAATTTTCGATATGGATACAAAATAATCTATTTTGCAGGCTAGTACATTTCATAACCAAATTGAGTATGTAAGCCCAGCTATCGCATGTGTCTCGATGCTAGTGTATTCATCCGCTGAAACCGAGACATATTGTTTTCAATAAAATGTGAACATTTTTAAAGACGGCAACCATTTCGAATCTGCAAACTTGTTTTGTTGACGTATAGTTCTGCTCGAAATTGAAGTATGTCATCTATTTTTCTTCAAACACATACGAAAACTTTGCACTCATTTGAGTTGTTTGGTTCCTAAAAATGTAGCTTCCGGACGAACGATCCCTAGATGGCTTTCGAGCTTCGCTCGACGCCATAAAAATGTTATATCATGAAATTAAGTATTGTATCACCATTATAACACAGCTTATGTACCCCTACTTACATCTCAACTCTCTCTACTTTGACACCCCAGGGATCTGTAGCTTCATCAAGTTGTACCTAAAATAAATAATAAATTTCTCTGTTATTGGTTCAGTATACATGTAATAACATCTTTGTGATACATCTGAAAAAAGTCGAGAAGACTTTTTTAAGAATACTCAGCAAGTATAAGTACTAATCTAATTACATGTACAGTAAAACATGGCTATAGCAAACATGCTTATAATGAATTGACGCTTCCTGCGAAGTGATTTTTACTCCCCATGACTTCATAACATGTTGTGAACTTGACGAATATAATGAATTACTCTTTTAACAAAGCAAATTGGCCCATCCCAGAAGTAAATTTGATGGATATGAATTACGCTTTTAACGAAGCAAATTGGCCCATCCCAGACACTTCGTTATAAGCGTGTTTTACTGTACAATCGATATAAATAAAATGTTCAAGTTACAAGCCTTTCCCTACTAAAATAAACAACTTTATCAATTAAAAAAATCAATAAAATCTTTTTTGACATTACAGGAAACACTCTTGTTCAAATATTGAACTCCATTTAACCCCTTTAAAGCTTTTTTTCTGCTTTATTTAACAATACAGACCATTCACAACTATCTTCAGTTGAAAAACAAATTCATACGAAATATACAGTTTGATACTCATTTTCAATGTCAATTACTAATCTGGTGTTAAAGCTTGATTAACAGCTTTCCTATTTGCAAGAAACCCTTAATAAAAGATAACCACACACTCAATATGGATGGTGAATATGACTCTCTAGATACTTAACAATCCAGAAGAATAAAAATCAATATCAGATATCAGAATCCATACTATTTCTGAACATCCTGCAGAACTTTAAAAAAAGAACTACATGTGTTTAAAAAATACTATTCTTTATACTATAAAACCAATTAAACTCACAGCTTTAGTAAAGATCAGACACTTCCTTGAACTTAAATTGGAGAGTAAGTACTTAATGTAGCCACATTTCAGTCTCTTTACATCAATGATACATGTATAAGTATTGATTTATTTAGCAGAAACACTTCCAGGAATCAATGGTAGACATTGTTGATATACAATGAATAATACCAAGTAATTATAGTTGGGTATCTTTGATAATCGATTTCTATGCCTTTACATGGAAATTGGGTCGAGTCATCCCTGATATATATGTTAACTATGACCATTATGAACAACTGTACTCTGAAACAACCTGATTTCTACACAATGTCCAATGATACAAAGCCCATAGGTAAATATGTAAAGTTAAAGATTGATTCAACATCATTAAACTGAATATCCAATAAATCTTAATATGAATACTGAATCAAAATATCCTTCCACAATGCCCCATCGGAATTTTTTTAAACCAACAATTCATAATTAATTTACCACCAATTTATATCATTAGCTCTATACATATATATATATGAAACAATTACTGGTATTTAAAAAATTGGTTTTTCTGTTCTATCGAATTGGTTTTGATTGCATACCCACATTCAGTCTTTTTTTCAAAGATTTCAATATTTTAGATACCAGACCTAAACACCACTTCTTTTGCTAGTAATCATATATATATACATGTATATACATTTTGTATATCTAACAGACAATACTGTCAAAAGCTCCTGATAAATATATAGGCTCAGAAAGATAATTTTTATCATAATAAAAGTACTTAGAAATTTGTAATGTGATTTTTTTAGTCCATAGATTGGCTATAACTTAGGTGCCATGTATGTATTTCTCTGAAATCATTGCATTTTTTTTTACACAGTATTATGTAAAGTTCTGCAGATTAATACCTTCATGTTTGAGGCAATGGATTCTCTATCAGTCAAAAGCTCTGCCATAAGCCTGGTTCCAAGGACATTTCTTAATGTGGTAGCAGCTAACAGACGGGTGGACTGGTAAGCATCAGAGACATTGACTGTTGCCATGGTAGCATCAAAGATTCTGATATAAATAACGGCATCCACAGCTACAGTGACAGAGTCTTTTGTAAGGATCTGAATGGAATTGAAAAGAAGTACATGTTAATGTAGTGTATAGCACATTTCATTTATTTCTGTATTATTTCAAGCATTAATTATTGTTGGATCTACCAATTAAAATTATCTAACAAAAATAGCTGACACTTACTTCTTGTGGGGGCACATCATATGTAAGGGTTCTCATATCAGTTTTCTTAAAGTCATCAATGCAAGGCAAGATGAAAAATAATCCTACAAGTAAAATCAAACACCATATGATGGTTTATACACCAACCATTAGGGATTTTTAAAGATTGGGGAGGGGAAGGGGTGCGTGGTCAGGTGAGAGAGAGTTCTCCAATCCTTGTAAAAAGCTATATATATTCTTGCTTGCAAACACTTTTATACTTGATGTGACTTATCAAATAAAATTAACACAAAAAAATGACTGCAAAAAAATTTACTTTTGACTCAGTCAAATATTAAAAATGAGAAAGTTCACTGATCCAGGTTTGTGAAGTGGACTTATTGTGAAACAGAATACTGGTATTTACACTGCTATGTGAACCAGTGAGGCAGCAATACAAAACATTATATGTGCATCATATATCCCTTTAAAAAATCCACAAACTGATAGTTTACTTTCCTGCCACACTGACTGAAGGCCAAGTAAAAGATTCCAGTGATACTAGTTTGGATAAGGAGTCAACATACATAAATCCATTCTTAATAAGTAAGGTAAATACTTACCTGGGCCTTTGGCTCCTCCAGGTAAAACTCGCCCCAGTCTGAAAATGACTGCCCTCTCATACTCTTGCACCACCTGGATTTTAAATCGACCAAAATATAATTACACTCACATTGTTTTAAGGTCAATGTTGATGAGTTACAGCTAGTCTAAGAGAATCTAATAAGTTTCAATATGACAGCTAGATTAATATACAAAATCCTACTGCAATAATTCTAAAATCTCTATACATCAACTCTGTAAAAAAAACACCAACAAACAATTTTACCTTAATTGTTAAACAAAGGGAAAGTGGGAAAAACAATGCAACAAGAATGTAGGAAAATGCCATCAAAATGTATCCACAGCAACCAATATCCCCATCCTGCTCAGTATGTTGCTCTTGACCTGTCAACAACAATTCATTAATAAAATCGAAATTTATCTGACTTTTTTGCAAATATTTTGCCACATTATGAATCCCTCGCCTGGTCTTTTAATTGACACAGAATATGAGGCATGATTGCATACACATATGCACTAGAGCAACTATGATTACATACACAAATTAGCTATCATGCAAAGATAAACATTTTCGCTTTATACATTGCAATAAAGGAAACTCTTTTGATCAAACTGACAAACGTTGGACCGCGGCGCGGGGTTACTATTTTGGGCGTTTTCCCAATGAAACGATTTTATTATATCTTAATATCAGTGGATACACTTATTCAATAAACACATCTTTCAATAAAACCTTGTAGACATTTATGAATTACAAATTTGACTTTGTGTTTCATATATGAAACCAAATCACAATAAAAACCTCTTTAAATTAACAATGAAAGCTACTGCGATGTAGTGGATCGATGACTGACAACATCAAAACATGGTCGTTACGGAGGATCGTACAATTCCCCACAAATCTTGTTGTACACATATTTTCAAATTTGTCTCCAAAATGTTGCAGTTCACATGATATTCACAATAATCATCTTACCTCGCTGCATCGTTCAAATTTGTTAAGTTCAATCCGGTTGATCTCTAAGCCTATTTTAACATACCCAGTGTACAATGTGACGTCACAGTATACACTTGTCACGAGGTCCAGATTTCGCAATGTTCGATTTTGACATACTGACCAAACATCATAAATTGATTTCAATTGAATATTTGATACGTCATCATTGTATAAAAAAACTTTAATTATTTACATATTGCCTTAATATTCTCCAGACAATGCGATGTTTACTTGTTTTACCAATGTTTACACCTATATATTACATCTACTCATGTTTATTCATGAGACTATTTATACTATAAATGTAAGGAAAATCAAAATGGAGTCTTTTTTTTTTCATAGATATGACATATGTTGGTTGAAGAATCTACACATGCTTGACGCGCGCGAGGATGGTATGTGATGGACAAAGATAAGGTTATCCATTTATCTGTATATATCTAGCACATCCACCTTCAACCATTTTTTATCTTCCAGTGAACATGGGGAACAAAGTTGGCCAAGTCAGTTATTTCGATGGAATACAACCACATGTTTTTAATGCTGATAAAACCATAATGCAATATATGCCTGTTTACAAATGTGCGACACGACACAAATCGATGCAATAGTCAAAAGACATGCACTCCTTCATAGTAAAAATGTTTTGTACATGTAGACAATTTCTATCAAACACCTACGTTAACAACAATGTACATAATCTGTATCTCTTACCCTTTGCAGAGTTAACAAGTTCTAAGTCCTGTCTGTCCTCGGCCATTATAGAAGCTTATACTACTGCAAAGTATAAACACACTTGCGCTGCTATATCTGTGCGTGCCAATGAATTAAATTATAAATAGCAATTGTACCTTGCGACGGATGGACCTTCCCGGTGGAACCGCTGTGCATGGCTATTTTCCTTGTTTATTAGCGTGTAAAGCTGCAATATTACAAAACGGGAAGTTTTCTTAAATTTATATTATAGAAATGTCTCATTTGACGTATACAGGTAAATAAAAAGTGCACGGGGTATGACAATTACACGGATTACCAAATACACCGGTAATGACGAAATGATCGATAGACGATGAATGTAAACAAATGTTACCCAGGTGAGACCGAGGACTTTTAAACAGAGAGAGAGAGAGGGGGAGGGAGAGAGGGAGGATATTTTCATACACCTTTATTTGCATTGCTTCATTATGTCTTAATTGGTTAAAACCTTAAAAATTATATTCCATCATATATATATATATATATATATATATATATATATATATATATATATATATATATATATATATTCCATCATATACATATATATATATATATATATATATATATACATATATATATATATATATATATATATATATATATATATATATATATATATATATATATATATATATATATATATATATATATATTGAGGGTAACATTGATTATATTAGCCCCCGAGGGACGAAATATTGCCCAATGCAAAGCGGAGGGCAATATCGTTGTCCCAAGGGTGCTAATATAACCAAAGTTGCCTGAAAACACACTCAACATTATTACTTATTAGGTTAGTTACTGACTCACTACGGAAATATATTGGGTTGATCAATCTCATAGATGGCGAGGCGAACTTACTAATAAGTGTTTTGTTTTCCCGAGGACTATCAAGCGACATATTCACAAATAGTGATGATCATGGCACAGCCATGTACAAGATGCCTAACATCTCGTCCAATTTAACTCATTTAAACACTTCAAAATTTTCCATCTCACCTTTCAAATACTCTTTAAAAATCTTTGCTTCACCCATGTTTACCTACAATGTTTTGCTGCTATTCAATTTTAAATGTTTTCTCCCTTTCCTCTGCAGAGATTTGATCAAATTTCGACGCTGCGATTTTGTTCTGCTCCAGACAAAACAATGTGACGTCAATATTCTAAGGGCAACTACTCTAATTTTAAAGAATTTCAAAGGGCAACTACTCCAAATACTTTAAGAACTTACGACATGCGGTTTATGTATTAAATACTATGAAATGTCGAGATGAGTAAGCGAAGCGTCGACCAATGACGGCCATATTGCCTAATATTAATTCTCACAGAACAAATATAGAGATATATGAGGCAATCACGTGCTATGTTTAAACCAATGAAAATGTGACATTTCAGTCCAAGGGAAAACAATATTTTGTTTTGATATATCACGAATTCAATTTGTGCAAAGTTCATTTCCAAAATATCCTCAGCATCAAACGGTCACTGGTGATATTCCGCCGCCCTAAGAATTTAACATACAGATGTTCTACCTGATTTTACTTCACAGTAATTCGCAAATCCTTATATCCTTTATGATAGCAAATGGTAGCATTGCATGTTTGTTGTTTACTTGCCTTGACTGACTGTCTATTATGACGTCATGACCTTGTTTTGGAGTCAAGAAGAGTTATTTACATCACCGTTTACAAATCAACAAATCAAAAGCGATTAATTGAAATGAGGGAATATTCTCTAGATATTATTCCTAGGCGGTCAATGTTAAAAAAATATTGACTGGTCAACATTTTTCGGACGAGCTAATATTACAATTATTGACTATTCGTCTATATAGAGTTATATAGTGAGAATTTACTACTGAATATAACATATATATATATATATATATATATATATATAGCCGGTACATATTACATGTATATGTATATTATATGACATATACTTTTTTATTCATTTCAAAATTTAATGACTTAACCATTACTTAACCATGACTTAATCATTGACCAAAATTTTGTATGAAACTTCTTTTTGTTAAATGTATCCTTTTTTCTAATTAAAAAATTTTCTTTATGAGTCCAACACTCAACAAATGCATGAGTTAACCCCATACTGGAAAAAGAATGCTTAAATACCGGTACATGAGAGGCAATTGCTTGACTATCTTAAAATAATCCTAGTTAACTCTGCAGTCTTCATTATATAATTGAAGTTTTACTCTATACCGTTCTTTCAATGCTACATGTACATGTAATTACCATTGTTTTCAATTATTATGGCTCTGCTCTGAGGGCGCCAGTTTCTCCATCTGTCTGTCTGCCGAGATCACCTTTTCAAATCAAGTTTTCTCTCCCCTTTGTCTAATCCAACTCATAATTCGGATCTATGGCGCTTTTGGCTAAAGAGTATGAAGCGACTTGAACCCATTTAGTTTCCATATTGTAAGGTTATTAGGTCATGCAAATGTTTTTAAATCTGGTCCATATATTACAGAATAGTATTACCTCCCTTGGTCCAAAATGCTTGTATATTTCACCCTCAGAGTGACTGGATAAAGAATTGCAGTGACCTTGAACAAAGTTTCTAGATCAAAGGTCAAGGTCAGACCTCTGTGAAATAATCTTTGTCCAAACCATATATATATACACACACACCCCTTTCTTAGCAATATCTGACTCGATTTGTGATCATACTCAACATACTTATAATAAAAAATGGTAGGGGAAAGTGATCTTGAACCAAATTAGATAAAACATGATCATAGCAGATCTCCCTATTGAAATCCAACTTTGGACCTTAAGTTTTCCTCTGTAGTCTAATCATGCTTAGATTTTACCAAAATGACTGTCTGTAGGCAAATGTATACAGTGACCTTGAACCAAATTTCTAGGTTGAAGGTAAGGTCATAACAGATCCCTGTAAAAAATCTTTTTCAAAACATTTTTTTCTCCCTGGTCCAAATTCACCCAGACTCTACCTTAAAGACTTTCTGAAGGAAAAGGGGTGTGCAGTGACCTTGAATCAAGTTTCTTCTTCAAATGTCAATGTCAGAGGTCGTAGGGGAGCTTTGTGTAAATTCTTGTCAAAATACTGCCCAAAGAATGCTTGTTGGATAATTAAGATGTACAGATGTACAATGATCTTGATCTTTTTTAATTAAGTCAAGAGGTTGTAAGGTCAGAGCTAAATTGCTTTTTGCCAATGTTCTTTAATAAAGAGGGACTACCTTCTCAATGATGTTTACCGGTAGTAGATATTATTTTCAATCTGATTAAAATACAGATCTCTACAAAAGCTGTGCTGTGTACTTATATGTAGAGATCTGTATTTAAATCAGATTGTATTATTAAGGTCTTCCGTTTCCAACGGAAGACCTTTCTATTATTGTGCGGGAAAAAAATTAAGATTATTCTTATTTTTCTTTTTTTTTTTTTGTTTCCTAGACGCGAACTTTGAGGCTTCATATCTTGCTCATTTCTGAACGGTTTTAGCTCAAATTTTCAGGGCTAATGTACTTTACAAAACACTATCTTAAGCAATTCATAAAATGTAGAATTCTCTTTCCGTTAAAGAGTTATTTCCCTTTTAAATTTTTTTAGGGCCTTTTGTTTCCAGACAAAGGCTCCGAGACTATGATAGCAGGGAATGGGAAGCCAACGAATTTGAATAACAGAGACATTGTAGTTGTGCACATCTGTTTTTGTTTTTAGATTACGTTTTTTATTTAGGAAAAGGTAGGGGTCAAAAAACAGGATTCAAAAAAGTGCAAAAATTTAGACATGTTTTCCTTTATATCTTTTAAACGAAAAACATTTTGTTAAGACATGTAGAATAAAAGTTGTGCAAAATATCAAGGGCTTTCATTTGACACCAATAAAAAGGGGCTGGCCCCTTAAATTAAGGGCCAATGGCCCCTAAAAATTTTTGCTTAATAACTCAAAAACGGTTAGGATTTTGATATAGCTGTCGCTGGAAAAGTTGTTTGTTGGGATCTCATGAAGGTCGTTTCAAAGTTATTTTGTAAGTGATTTGTGTAGTATGAGTGTAAAAAGCTTTACATGTTAGCATGTACCTGTTTTTATTTGACAAGTTAACGAAAGACTTTGTGCGTACAACTGGCATGAAGTTACCGCAGAAAGTATGCTGGTTTATCCAGGAGACATTAATTCATAAGAATTTTTTTTTAGAATACATTTTTTTTAGGAGTTTAAGTCATTGTTGTTAAGTTCTTACAGTGCACAATCCTTAAAAACGGGAATTGGAAAACAAAACATTCTTTTTCTTTTCTAGTAAAAAACAAAATATGGAATGAAAAAATATATGCATTACCTTTTTGTTATAAACACCATGCATTCAAAATCTACCTTGAATCAGAGCTGTGTGTGTACCATTACGTAAGCTCTCCCTCGCCCGCGGCCGAGAAAATCGGTCACCGTGGTCGCGGCTGGACTACCTAGCGGTCAGTGGTTATCTAATGCACGAGAATTGCGTCTCTCATATATGAATATATTTAGCCGCGAACTCAAGAATTGTTTTACTTTTGGTTACACAAAATCTTTTGTGGATTAAACGATTGGATGTCAAGTAAGAAATAGTTCATTTAATTAATAAAAGCAATGTCATTCTCTAAAGCAATAATGACATAGATCAATTGTGGGTTTTTAGTTTAAAATAAAGAACTTCTATTTGATAGAGTAAGGTCATTATACTGCAACCTTTTCAAATCTTCCTTGGTTCTGAGCTGTGCGTTTCTGTGCGTTGTACCTTTACGTAATCTATCCTTCGCCCACGGCCGAGGAGATCAGCCACGGCTGCATTACCTAGCGGTAAGCGGTTATTTAATACACAAGATTCGCACATCGCGACTTACACTTACATGCATATGAACGTGTTTGAGTTAATATAGCCGTATATACAAGAACTGTTTTAATTTTATGTTATAAAGGTTTGTCCTACTTGTATATATTTAATTAAATATTTGAGTGTAAATGAATATTAATGAACGATATTACTCCAAATCGGAAAAATCGTTTGACATAAACTAATGGTTGGTTGGTTTATGTAAACTACTTTAAAAACTGTACAATAAATGTTTTAAATCAACACCCCCCACCCAACCCCCCTCAAATATTAAACCTTTAAATAATGATCATCCCTCGCACATGGCTGAGGAGATCCGCGGTCGGTTCGTGTTCTACATGTACCTTATGACGCGTTTATGTTTCATATTTTGCACGGACACAACTTTATTTTATTATGTTTTCAACTATTATATTGGTTTAAGATAAAGTTATTTTACTTGTATAGTTGATTAAGCATTGATTTATACGATAGCGTACAAGGTAGTTCAAAAATCAAATCAAATTATAATCAAAGTTCCATGTTACATGTTTGCGGTAGGTGCTAGCACGATAAAGGAATGCCCTGAATTGAGGCATTCGATGATTATTTTAGAAAATATTCACATGAGTTTAAACAACTTTAGATTAGATTCTATCGGTCACATATTAATCACTTCTGTAGTTTCATTGTGGAAGCGAACTCATTGCTCCCCCCCCCCCACTCCTCCCACCCCGCTGACAGGTGCTCGCGCTGGGTTTTTTTTTTAATTGAAGAAAAGATAGCAAGATCTGTCGAAAATCATTTTTGGTGGTTTCTTCTTATGTGTAACATTTTGTTTCACTTTCCCACCCCTTTGTTTATTCGGCCAGTCTTTGTTAATTCAATTGCCACATGCGACCGAGAATCTTGTGCCGCTTTAGCGCACACAGCTCAGAACATTTATAGCCCCAGGTCATCAATTGTTATGTAATTGAGTAACAGTTGGAAGGGTGATTTTACTACATAAAATAATAAAATCATAATATAATCTATTTGAATTGAGTACCATGCGAATAGATTCCCATAATAATTAATTTTTTTATTTCCTTTCAATGTTTACATTTAATTTTGTTCAAATAATTAATAAATTTTCTATCATTTAAATTGTGTGCTTCATCAAATTCTGATTCCGATTACCTTGAAGTCATTAATTTTCCATTGGCTTTTGACAAAAGAGAGACGCCTGACCATCCAATGAAAACAAATACACAGAGTTTGATTGACAGGTTCAGCCAGGTGCAGGTCTCGCCCGATGTCCGAGGTTATGTGTGCTGCTTGTACACAGCCGAATGGTCTCAGTAAGAGTTATCGAATAAATCGAGTAAATAGATAATAAAAATACATGCTTATCAAAACATGATCGTGCAAGTTAAAGTTGATTTAGGTTTGTTCCAATAGAAATCATGTTTCGCTAACTGTATTTAATATTTTTTATGTATAGCGAATTTTAATATTGTTTCAGTACTGAAACATCGCATGAAAACGTTAAATATACATGTACTCTGTAACTAGTCGTCTTTTAATACATATACCTTTCATTTGTTTGTTAAAAATTCGTTCAATTTTGTTAAAGTAATGTAAAACACGGGCGCCATTTTGAAACAATTAACTTGTCAGAGAGCTCCGAATGAAATCTGATGAACGTTTCAAACGGTTCTCGCACGCTTTGCTCGAAACGATTTACACGCTTTGCCCGAAACGCTAAACGGTTTACACGAAACTCTAAAAGGTTTACACGAAACGTTTCTCGCACGTTGGCCGCACGCTTTTTTTGTGTAGTAGTACGTTTTAGGGTCTGTAAATTTTGTCAGCACGCAATTCTAAACTTGCACATAGTCTTCTAAAATTTAGAAATATTTTAATATAGAAGTTATCTTTGAGAAAAGTTTACGTGTGTTGTAGGCGAGTTCAGTTTAAAAAAGAAATACAATTCCTGACATGAATCATGAGTACATACTGTTTAATGTTTATAACAATGCTTGCTACCCTTTGAAAATTTAACTCGCCATTAAACATCTCATTTTTTAAACAATGTTTGAAACGATTACATAAACTCTGCTCAACAAATAGTTTTCCTAAAATATTTTCTTCCTTTCTTTTTTCAAAACACGTTTTATATACAGACTTTCAATCACAACACGTTTTTATAACAAAAGCAGAACTGAAAGTATAGTCATTATAATCGTAACATATATTTTCAACTCGCAGCAACAACGGAAGACCTACTCGGGGCTTTGCCACGAGCTCTGCTCTAGTTTTGTATATATCATTCACATTGTCATGAGTCAGGAATATTACATATCAGATTGTACATATGCAGGTTTGATTCTTGGGATTCCCATTACACTGCAGTGAATATTGTTACAATTAAGGATGTTTTTGCTTATAACAGTTATTTTATGTTTATACCAATCCCTGAAACAAATACAGTAGATTAATTTTCAGTGCAAGGGGAAAGAACCTGGGTTTTTGATCTTCCAGGGTAATGATAGTTTAAGGGGAGGGAAGAAATGTGATGGTAAGATGGTCAGATCTGTTCAAATGCCATTGTCAGATACCTATATAAGTAAGTAGAGCACCTAACTAGAGATTCAGGGGGCCCAGATGATGAATCAAAGTCTAGTCCATCACTATATATTTCTCAAATCCCATTACACAAAATTGCTATTACAAGTCCTACCAAATACATGTATATATTCTTTGTCAGAAACTCTGTGCTAAATGCATCAAAATGATATGTTAAAACTAAGAGAAAGAATCTAGACCTTCAACATGGCAGGAAATGGGGAAATACATGTAACTGCATGTATTATGATAAATATCTACAATTTGTCTTGTTATACACGTACAGTACATGTATATGTAGCATTTGTGTATATTTATTTCTGTTCATTACTTCACAATGAGTATTGTAAACTCACAAGTCCTTTAAGACATTGAAATGAAAACATACAGCATTTAAGCTGGTCTATCATTTTTAATGATCTTCAAAACAAAACCAATACATTATGAATGTTGCAATACTAAAAGGGGGAAGAATTTAAAACAAAAATGTCAAACTTCAAAATCAAATAAGATGTAGTTGCATGTAGAAAAACAGGATAGAATGGTCTTACATTAAATTGCAGATGAAATTTCTTTCCTTGTCTCAATGGCTCAGGGTTATATTACAGGAAATATTTTATATTCTTAATTTTATACATAGGTTAATAAAGGTTGTAAATCCATTTACTGGTATACATAACACATCCTGTAGATACTTGTAGGGAATTTTTCTGTAGTCACTATGGTAATAGTGACAGCCTTGTCAAAAGATTTTGATTGTTGAGTGAACTTAATTAATTATGTGAAAATTTCATTATGAACGTTACCAAGTACTTGCATTTCCCCCTTATTTGAACTTATTAACCAGGAGTATTTCTGAGGTCGGTATACCAGTCTATCAATAGGTTAATTACATCAGTTAAAAAAATAGCATGAATTGACATCCCTATCAGGAATAACGAAGTGCAACCATGTTGATTATAAAAAAATACAAAACAAAATATGGCTCTATAAAGCAAAAATTTTGTTTGCACAGCTATAATGTACTATCATCATAAAAGCTAATAAAATTTTATCCATATTTCTATATGATTGGTAAACTCAATTGTGATAATAACCTTTTTTAACATATAACTGTTGAAAATGGTGTTTGAATGGCATACAGCAGTAAACATACATACTACATTGAATACTAATAAATTATGTGTACTTTGCATACAAAAATGCTATTAGAGTATATATATTGAACATGTATTAGGACAATATTAGGGCAATATGGCTCTGTTATTATGGTATATTTAATTATTTTATGAATGAATACCGGTAATTTTACTAGTAAATATTAGTATGAATTGTACAAATAAAAACAATTACATTAATTTTAAAATACATTACACATGTATATTGCACCACAATAACACATGTATACTTTATGTCTGAAAGCAATTTCCCTTTGCAACTGAACTTTTGACATTTTTCTATCCTATTGTGCCTATATAACTATAACTTGTAGATACATATGTACCAACTTTCTTATATTGCAGTTGTAATGCAACATAAACAAGAGGCCCAGGCACAGGGGCCAAGCCCGTTTTAACATTAATTTCAATGTAACCATAAATAAATAGTTTTTTATCTGGGTCAGAGTTCGACCCCTTTCTTTATTTATGGTCACATTGAAATTGATGTTAAAACGGGCTTGGCCCCTGTGGGCCCAGGGGCCACATCACTCACCTGAGCAACAATTGCCTTAATTCTGATCAAATTAGCATTACAGTATCAAAATATCTTGACAACTAAGTACAGTAGATCTTGCTAAAAAAATTGAAAATCTGCCAATTTTTATCCACCTCTTTCTTTTGGTAAATACCAAGCCCCTTTTGTTGTTGTACCTGTAAGATGATTTTTCTCTTTTCCTATATACCCCCCCCCCCCATTTTGTTGCCCCACTTTTCTCTAGGGTATCATGGTTTCATCAAACTTATATCTGCATAACCTGTGCTTTCACACTAAGTACTGAGTTTTGGACCGAAAAACTTTCCCAGAATATTTTTAAAGATTTTCTCTATATATGTAAAAATTCAAACCGCCATCACGGCCCCGCCCTTCCACTAGGGACTGTGATTTTGAATTTACACTACCCGAGGATGCCTCTACACAAGTTAAAGCTTTTCTGGCCAAATGGTCTTTAAAAGAAGATTTTTAAAGATTTTCTCTATATATTCCTATGTAAAACTTGATCCCCCAATTGTGGCCCCACCCTACCCCCAGGGATCATGATTTGAACAAACTTGAATCTACACTACCTGAGGATGCTTCCATTCAAATTTGAGCTTTCTGGCCTAATAGTTTTTGATAAGGAGATTTTTAATATATATTCCTATGTAAAAATTGATCCCCCCATTGTGGCCCCACCCTACCCCCAGGGACCATGATTTGAACGAACTTGAATCTACACTACCTGTGGATGCTTCCATTTTAATTTGAGCTTTCCTGGCCCAATAGTTTTTGAGAAGAAGATTTTTTTAAAAAGATTTTCTCTATATATTCCTATGTAAAAATTCATCCCCCAATTGTGGCCCCACCCTACCCCCAGGGACCATGATTTGAACAAACTTGAATCTACACTACCTGTGGATGCTTCCATTTTAATTTGAGCTTTCCTGGCCCAATAGTTTTTGAGAAGAAGATTTTTTTAAAAAGATTTTCTCTATATATTCCTATGTAAAAATTCATCCCCCTATTGTGGCCCCACCCTACCCCCGGGGACCATGATTTGAACGAACTTGAATCTACACTACCTGTGGATGCTTCCATTTTAATTTGAGCTTTCCTGGCCCAATAGTTTTTGAGAAGAAGATTTTTTAAGATTTTCTCTATATATTCCTATGTAAAAATTCTTCCCCCAATTGTGGCCCCACCCTACCCCCAGGGACCATGATTTGAACGAACTTGAATCTACACTACCTGTGGATGCTTCCATTTTAATTTGAGCTTTCCTGGCCCAATAGGTTTTGAGAAGAAGATTTTTTTAAAAAGATTTTCTCTATATATTCCTATGTAAAAATTCATCCCCCTATTGTGGCCCCACCCTACCCCCGGGGACCATGATTTGAACGAACTTGAATCTACACTACCTGTGGATGCTTCCATTTTAATTTGAGCTTTCCTGGCCCAATAGTTTTTGAGAAGATTTTTAAAGATTTTCTCTATATATTCCTATGTAAAATTTTATCCCCCAATTGTGGCCCCACCCTACCCCCAGGGACCATGATTTGAACAAACTTGAATCTACACTACCTGTGGATGCTTCCATTTTAATTTGAGCTTTTGTGGCCCAATAGTTTTTGAGAAGAAGATTTTTAAAGATTTTCTCTATATATTCCTATGTAAAACTTGATCCCCTTCTTGTGGCCCCTCCCTACCCCCGGGGACCATGATTTTAACAAACTTGAATCTTCACTACCTGAGGATGCTTCCATTTTAATTTGTTTTTGAGAAGAAGATTTTTGAAAAATAGCAACAAATTTTCAATAATTCTTAATTATCTCCCCTTTAAAGAGGGCTTGGCCCTTCATTTGAACAAACTTGAATCCCCTTCACCTAGTGGTGCTTTGTGCCAAATTTGGTTGAAATCTGCCCAGTGGTTCTTGAGAAGAAGATGAAAACGTGAAAAGTTAACGACGACAACGACTACGACAACGACAACGACAGACAACGGACAAATTGTGATCAGAAAAGCTCACTTGAGCCTTTGGCTCAGGTGGCTAAAAACATAGAGAACCGCATACATACACATCCTGTGTGCATGTACAAGTCATTTTAATTACCAGACTATTCCAGAGAGTTGTCAATATTATGGAGGGAAGACAGGCACATACATCACTCCTTTGAGGGAAATTTCTTTTCCCAATTTACTCAGTTAATTTCTATCAAAGCTATCTGAAAATCAGCTGTTTGCTATCTAAGGTTGCAGACTGCTTAATTTCACAGCATATTTAAAACAAAGATTATAGATGAAATCTTATAATTCTAAGAGATATTGTCTTATAGTCTTGATTATCAGCATCTTGATGAGTGAGATATTCTCAACATCACATGTCTTTTACATACAAAGATGCATTAAAAACCCACAAATATCAAAGCATAATGTCCCAATAATTAACACTGCAGCATTTGATTTTGCAATACATGTGTAGTATTGTAAAAATTGTTACTTATAACATTATGATTGATGTCACAGCTTGGTCTAGCTCTCCTTGCGAGACATAAAAGACTGTAGCAAGTCTATGGGCAGGGGGAAAATGATGGTCGAGTTTTTCTCTGCGGAGATTGTGTTGAGGGTCTGTAGGTATCGGAGCTGGAGAGCGGCGGGGGCCTCTGTGAGGACCTCAGCGGCTTCTTTCAGTGACCTAGACGCCTTCTGTTCTCCCTCTGCGGCAATAACCTGGGAGATTCAGAAAAGTTTTTTTTATGATAACAGCTGTTCTCTTACTCTGATATCTTACCAGTACATAAATGTCAGTATTTACAAATTTCAATGACCCACAACTATATAATTATCAAACAATTATTGTACTGAATGTTAACAGAAATAATAATATATTTTTAAGTGAGTTGAAGCTACTTTTTCCATCAATCTGATTAAACTTGTTTTACCTTGGCCCTGGCCTCTCTGGCTGCCTCTGCTTCAGCAGCCATGGCTCTCTGTAACTGCACTGGAAGCCGGACATCTTTACTGTAATAACAAACAGAAGTCATGTAAACAGAGCAATAGCAGGAGCTCTGGTTTTTTCGAACTATCATAGCTTAATCATTCAACCATCCCAAGAGATGCACATTTAAGGTTAAATTTCTATATGACAAAATAAAGCTGATCGATGTCCCTCAAAAGACAAGCTATCACACAGCTGAAAGGGATATTTCTCTTTTAAAGAAGTTTTCTTTATAATAAGAAATTGACATATCAATAGCAAATGCCATAGATATACATAATTATTGTTCATGCATGGCTATATATCTATCTTGTGTTCTTGCTACCTGGAATAAATCTTTGTAATTCTCTGTAACTATACAAATTGATATACAATTGTAAATGTTTGCATGTTAAATTAAGCATTCTCAGATCACATTTACATGTAGTAATATCAAATTGCACCTCTGAATTATTAAAACAGTTTCTAGGATACCTGGTAATAATTTCACTTTAAATATAAACATGCATGCATGCATGCATTTAAAAAGTAATTATGGTACTGAAATATTTGATAAATCTACCAGTAGGTGTTCTCTTTAGGGATATATTAACAGACACTTAAAAATTAATAAATCATATGTTGTTAAAATTAACTCTTGTTAAATTTAAAAAAAAATATATATTTTCTTTTCAGGTGGCTCTATACACCACTTTTTGATGACGCAGTACGCAAAAAAGTAAATCCGGAAACATGCATTTCCGGTACTGGCTGATTTAAACTGAGGTGAATTGTATGGGGACCGCTATTTTGAAAAATGTGTTAAATGAATAGATTTAATTTGATAATTGGAAAATTCATTACTTACAAGTAATGTGGTATGTGACACCTTCACGTTATGTGGTATTATTTATCGAAATAAACAATAAAATCAAGTATAAATTTTTAAAGAGTTTCTTTAACATCATCGATATGTTACACCGTAGCGCAGTGGGTTAGTGGGTTCACTACAAACCAGTAGGTCATGAGTTCGATTCCCGTTGAGAACAATAAATTTTTTAACTTTCCAAAAATTTCTAAAACGTATTTTTTGGTTGAATACCGTGAAAGAAAATTCTAAACAGGTGAAAATATTTCAATTATAATATACTTTAATGCACATTAATATCGACACCTAACGGGGATGAGAGGGTTGCTTTGAATTTCTCTCAGGTTGGGATACATAAATCCTATTAGCCTAGTCAATGTTCCCCGTTATTTATTTGACTTAGTTTTGCACTAAAGCGAATATATTCACTTATACAGGGCAAAGTCTATAATGAAATATGCATGTATTTATCATTCCAACATTATATTTTAGGAAATTTTCTTCAACTCAGAAATGAAAAGTCCCCAAGGTGTTTGGGCCTTGGGACTTAGGAACGATAACCCTTACATGAGGAACTTTCATACCAAATAAAATTTTAAATATTTTTTGTGTTTATTTGCAATTGTTTTCATTCAATTTTTTATTTCACATTTATTAAAATACATTTTCTTATAACATCAAGCAACTTTTTCAGATGATTTGTCATCAGAGTAAGAAAATATGAACAAATATGTTTTGGGGAAATACTAAAAAAAATTGCAATAATAACATTTTTGAATGTTAAGAAGTGTTATATTTTTTTTTATGTGTCCGAAGGAAATATCCATCATATGACAAAATAATTTCTCTCAATTTGTTGATAGCTGTCTTTTTAAAAAATATTTTACAAAAACACGAAAAAACATTAAAAAATTCTTTAAAAATACCTATAGTATCCCTATCGTCATTTTGATATTTGATAAGTATATGTTTTGTGGTCTTCTATTGAAAATTTGAATAAACTGTGGGTGTATAGAGCCACCTTAATCCATTACTGTTCAAAGAATGAACACTCCTCCAATGCAACTAGATGATATTCTTACAGAGTTGTCTTTCTTGATTAAATGAGTGGTACTTGTATATATACTCACATTTCGACACGTTCACATTTTACCCCCCAGGGGTCTGTTCCCTCATCCAGTGAACTCTACAGATACAAAGGTTGAAAGTACCAACACAAAGTCAAACCAAACATGGTCATGCAGAGTAAGGATAGAGAGAAATTCATCGTTTTTTGGGGGGTAAATTAATTCTTATAGAGTTCAATCAATTTGTGTGACAATTGCTGAATAGTTTTGGTTTTATTGCAGAGTCCACTCAGTCTGAACCTTTCTGTAGTTGCAAAGTGTTTGCTACTTTATAGCATGTTTGTAACTGCAGGATTACTTTTTAGTTCTTTTTTTTTTTTGGTGTTGTACGTTTTCTCTGTTTTGTTCAAGTTTGTTTTTGGCTGTGCTGGTATTTATGGCTATCATTTGAATCTTGCATATACATGTATAAGTTTATGAAAAACCTATAATGTAACCATATTTAACTATATTTCCTTAAGCTATTGTCAAATACTATAAATTGATCTATGAATAAAAAATTCAAAGAACTTTTTCTACAGTAAGGCCACATTATGCTCATCCAACCTGGTCATCATTTCCTATATACCATATGTACCGGTTTATGTAATACATGTACATTGTATATGGAATCAATGTAGCCTTTGATTATATACATGTATTACAAGAGGCAATACAGATTACAATTCTCTAAGACGTTGCAAACATTTGAAGATATCTATATATATCATACTGGTACTTCCTTTCCACTTGAAGGGTCAGAAAAATGCAAATTAACTTCTTCAGAGTTTTAGTGCACCACAGTACACAATATATATGCTTTATATGTACAGAACAAACAGGTGATCAGAAAAGCTTTCAATTCAGAATCATGAGGTTTTCATGTTCACAGGGTACTTTTAGTTTATTTTGAGTACAGTGATATCGCGGGTCTCTTGCCCCAAGTTGTATTTTGTTGTTGACTACATGTATTAATTGCCATAATTGTGGGAGTAGCCATTTTTTGCCCCTTAAAATTAAGTTATATTTCAGCATGTGATCCTTAATATATATTAGTATACAGCTACTTGTATAGGGAATTTAGCTACATGGATTTTGGGAAAATATAAACGAATATGTACGAAGTCCAAATAACAGTTCTCTGAACTAAATAACAGTTTATCTAATTTTAAATAGTAGCTGATACAGATTTATTCACCTATAAGCAAATCCTGTTTTTATCGGATTTGGAAGGGCCTAAAAAGTAATATTACAGCAAATTTGTCTGTGCATGAACACCATTTATAATATTCTTCAGCCTCCCTACTCTATATCGTTACGGTTCCAGGTCTAAATGCTATCTATGAACTTGATCCTATCTAAATGTTTTTTTTAAATTGGTACTAGTTGAGTTTAATAATCCATGATAAAATAATGAATAAAGATATAAGAAATCTGTTGATAATTAGACTCCAAGATGTGTAACTTTGATACAGGAAATTAAGATAAATTAGGAACAATAAATAAAGAGTAACTGTGCAAATGCTAATCCAAAAAGTGCTTTCATAGCAACTTCACATGCTTGCATTGTTGTTTAATATAGATTTGATGCAAAACTATGATCAAGCATTCAAGTACTCTATTGGATCTAGAAAGGAGAGTCTAAGTCACATTACAACAACCATCACAGCATGCTGTGTGTAAAGGTGGGGGAGAAAACTTCTTCCGAGTCTTACTCACATTTCTACCCTCTCTACTCGAATACCCCAGGGATCCGTACACTCATCTAAATTACCCTGTCAACAGAATTGTTTGCAACACTCTCTTAACATATTTAGTAAGTTTTTAAAAATATATTTCCAATCAAAATGAAGACTTAAGGCCCAAGAGCCTCTAAATATGTACATTATTAATGTAAGTATAAGTGCAGTTGGTTGACCAGAGTTGCAATAGATTTAGGTTAAAATGTTTTATAAGACTTTTCTTTGCGTGGGACTGTTTAACAATCAAAATGGTGATAAACCAGCTCTCCACATTGATTGTTGTTTGCCATGCAGTGCTCATTCCTTTTAAAAAACTGTTACAGATGGTGAAAAGTCAGGTCTCCTGGACTCAAACCCATGAGGACCTGTTGTGTACCCAACGATCTAACCACTAAGCCATTGAGACCTGATATATTGACTGATATACACACACCTCTTAACCTGGTGACAAAATGAAGACAAATGTCAGCAATTTTAGGCCGTCTGGCAAGATCTGTGAATTTCAGGTATGTTAATTTGTAAAATCCATGCCTAATTTACTACCTAATGCATGTTTGCAGGGAATTTCAAACCACCCAGACAGAAATGACAATATTGATCAGAAAATCTTTTGAATTGCATGTAATCAAACCAGGGGATCCATAATTAAAATATTAATATTTCAATATATATGCATAACATACATGTATCTGGGTGTAAAAAGGGTTACATACCTGCATGTAGTGACTAATTGTCTCTCTTTCTGACAGAATCTCGCTGAGATTCTTGGTCCCTAGAACATTTCTGAGTGTGGTAGCTGCAAGCAGCCGAGTGGATCTGTTGGAATCCTCCACATTTGTGATTGACATTGTAGCATTCTGGACACGGTAATACACCACCGCATCAACCGCCACTGTTACCGAGTCTTTAGTCAGGACCTATACAACATGATTTCAGTAACACCGTATGAAAGTCACTCGATTACAAAAAAAAAAAAAAGAGAGAGAGATAAAATAGTCCAATTGTATAAAAGTCACTTGGCAGGAAAGAAAGAAGAAATAAAATAATAGAAATAAAAGAAATTAAAGAAAGAAGAGAAAATAATCCCTTTAGGTAAATAAATGCATCATAAGTTATGTCATGAAGTAATGTTCTGCAGAATGCTTTCTTTGGTGATTCAAGCGGAATATGAAGGTGGCGACTTGGCAGAAAATGGGTTATGTAAGTTTTTTCTGCAATGATAGCTACCTTCTTGCATAGCTCGCATGAATCACCAAAGAAAGCATTTTGTATTGTTTATACATTTATTTAAATCTTTCTTTTGAAATTTTTATAAATTGATTTTAAAAAGTAAGTAATTCACTAAATTACTGTAACATATACATAATAGTACGTTAGCTAAAAGAAACAGCCAAATTGTCTCCTATGGGAATTTGAGTCTGACATCATCATGATTATTTTGTGCAGTCCGTGATTTTTCTTAGGTTGCTGTAAATTTTGACCGATGAATGGGTGTGTAGATTTCAGTCCCGTCAGTTTATACAGCTATTCTATAGAGCTATGAATTAACTATAATTTTCTGTTAGAAATACAGGGAATTATACTCGGTAGATGTAAATATATATAAATAATTCACAAATTTAGTTCACTGTGTCAAAAATTCATTACATCCATTAAGGGAATTTGTTGAAAATGCAGTAAACCTTGATTCCTCTGAGCATAGTTCGATCATAGCATTATAGTTTTTGGGTCTTCAGTGTCAATATGAAAAATTATCTTGATTTCTGAATATTACACCAGTAATTGATGCATGTCTCCCTGTCACGTAGAATTAAGTTATGAACATCAATGAACTTTGAATTTGTGCAGAAGTTAAACACAAAATATTTGTCTGTTAGATAGTTAATTAAGTCACAGTGTGATGATTAGCAATATAAAAAAATGGTCATTATCAATTACTGAGTCAGTTGAAAATATCTTTTTATTTTGTTAATAATCAAGGTGATATATCTTCTTTCTAGCTCTATTTAAGACAAAGCAAAAAATCGAAAAATATTTTTTAAAGATTTCATGCCCTTTTTTCTGCAAGCTATCATCTCTAACACAAACAAAATATTTCGAATTACGAAGTCTGTTTACAATAATTCTCTTGGTACGGAGCTGCAATCGATATTGCTGGTATCTCCAAAAACTGCTAAAACACCAACAGCTAGCAAACATAAAGGCAATTCAAGCAGCTCGCTCTTTTATTTCTAGGATGGAGATATAATCTCTTTGATTTAGAAGATGATAAAATTGTCATTTAGTTAATTGCATCATAGATCATTTATTGTAGCAAAAAGTTTTTAGTCTGTTTTTGTTTTGAGTCCTTTTCAATTATTACTCAGTGGTTTATTCTGGAAAAAGCATGTCATTCTCATGTGGAAATGTCAACTAAATATAATGTATTAAATTAATATCGAATATTACAATGGTAAACTGGGAACTTACCTCTTGAGGGGGGACATCAAAGGAGACGGTTCTGATATCAACTTTTGTATAAGAGTCAATGCAAGGGATGATGAAAAAAAGACCTGCAAATTATATGTAATACTAATCAGCTTTCACTGGTCTTTGTTTGATGTATCAGCTTTTCTTAATGATCAACAACAATTTAAGATATGGCAAATCTTACAGAATTCATGCCATGATCCCTCTCTGTATTCACAGAAGAGAGAGAGAGAGAGAGAGAGAGAGAGAGAGAGAGAGAGAGTAAATCATTTTGTTCATTATTGCTATAGTCCAAATGGAATACTGCCAAATCGTTCTTTAGAACCATATTAACAAGAGCTTGGTCTTTGGGTAGTTATGTCAAACAGCAATGTGACGTAGGCCTAGCTGTTTATTTGATTGCTTGGCACTCAGCAATTGCTCTTTGAAATCAACAAGATTTGTTTTGCTTTTGAGCTAAAACTAGCTAGCAATCTGTAGATTTCGCTCGAAACCATGCAGTTCATTTTTAACTTGGTTAGATGCAAGAAATAGTTACCTCCTATTTAAAGTCCAAGGTCTTGTTAAAAAAGTTCTATAGCATTGTTTCAGGTATTTACCAATTCTAAATTTATTCTATGATTAATGATAAATTTTAAAAGAATCTGTTTATGAAGACTCTCCTACCCCCTCCCCCTTTCTCTCTCTCTCTTCTCCCATCTCAAAGTGCCTTATTGGAAAGGAAAGATTCTTTGGACCAGGAATATTTGTAGATTTATTATGATCTTGATATCTGACAAAATATATTACAGAGACATACAGACAGAGACAGAGATGGATGGATGGACAGACAGCATTCATTGACAGAAAACCAGATAGGGTAACAAGGAGAGAAATCATATTTTAGCAAAGAAGTAATGAATGGAAACAAAGACTACCGCGGTATACACCCTGCCTGAATAAAGCTAGGAAGGGGAGAGACTTAAACAACAAAATGCTTTCTTTGGTGATTCATTTGGGATATGAAGGTAGTAACATTGCAGAAATATACATAACCAGCGTTAGCGGGTTATGTAAATTTTTTCTGCAATGATCACTACCTTCTACATTCTAATTTCATTAAGCGACACTTCTTCCTCATGTATGGATCTAGAGGGGGAGATCCCCCCCCCGGAAAATTCAATATTAATAACTTCACACATGCAGTAAAGCGGGAGAGAGGGTCCGGATCCCAACCCCCAGAAAATTTAATTTTATTAATTTTATATACTTATATACGGTAATAAAATCTCCAAAATATGTCTCAGAACCCACCCCCAACCTCCCAACAAATATAATTATCCTTGACACACCCCCCCCCCCCCCCTCCGGAAAAGTTATGGATCTGCGCAGGCTGTTGAAAATAAATTCTAAAAAGTTCATCGTCTGCCTCTAATGTCCTTTTATACAGCTAAACGATAGAGAGCTCCACAATTTTAAAAAGGCGAAGGCAAAAGCGCGAAGATGCGAAGGCGAGAGTGCGAAGTTGCGATAGCGAAGGAGCGATATTAGTATCTCTTCTTCACCTTTGCAACTTCTCACTTTCGCCTTCGCAACTTCGCCCTCGCATCTTTGCACTTTTGCGCCTTTGCCGTCGCACTTTAGCCGTCGCAACTTCGCACTCTCGCTCCTCGACCTAAAGGCGAAAGTGCGAAGGTCGAAGTGGCCCCATTGGAACACCATAATCAGTAGCCCTTTTCACAAAAACTTTTAAGTTTAATTTTTGTCTTGAGTAAAAATTTTTTTTGTCAAGGGCTACAGATCATTATTTATATGATCCATGCTCTTTAACAATCAACGTTTTCAATAGCACAAAACAATTCCTTAATAGTAAAACACAGTTATAGCAAACACACTTATAATAAATTAATGCTTACTGAAAAGTAATTTTCATTCTCCATGACTTAATAACATGTTGTAAACTTGACGAATATAATGAATTATGCTTATAGTGAAGGAAAATCTCCGTTCCCTGGCACTTTGTTATAAGCATGTTTTACTGTACTGCGGTTAATGGTCACTGTTGGTTTATTGACTGACCTGGTCCTTTGGCACCTCCTGCAATTAGTCGACCCAGTCTAAATATAACTGCTCTCTCATACTCTTGGACTACCTAAAATGGTAAAGAAGGATAAAAAAATATTTTTCATAAAAAGTTAATTAGTATGAAAAAGTATAAATAGAATTGATATTTAATGTAATATATATACATGTATACACTTGCAAAAATAAGCAGTTATTAGCAATCAAATTGATTAACTTTTAAGGTAGAAAAACACATCATCACAAAATGGCTGACCGCTGATCGAAACAACATTTCGTTTTATTAAAAGGATTTTATGGACTGAGACATGTAACACAGTTCATAGCCGAGTGGATAACGTGTCGGACTAGTGATCCGTATATCCCGAGTTCGAATCCCGCAGGGCTTTTGTTGTTAAACTGGAATAATTATTTTAGATATTCATTTTTTATCCCCAAACTGCAAATTTTTCGCTTATTTGACATTTGTACAGTTTATTTATCATTATTTCTTTCATAATCAAAAAATTTCCTGTAAATTTGAGTGACTTTTTCCAGGTGTGTTATTCCACCTTAACACTGGTCATTTTTCAATTCATTAAAACATCAAATATATCTTTTCAGGCAGCCAAAGGATAATGGAGATAATTGATGGAGCTCAGGGCTTCAGAGCAAAATTTTGATGAGCACTTAACAACAGGGTGTCTGTCCTGTGTACGAGGTATAGTCTTTGTTGCATTAAGGGGGATGCTATGAGTGTTACTTGCACACAGTGCATTCATGGATGCCAGACTAATTGAGTTAGGGTAGGTTAATTGCAGATGCGTTTTTTGGTATCTAAGCATTGAGCAATTAGCTGCCATGAGAGCCGTGATCATCCCACCAAAGAAATTATGCTTGAAAAATCATGCATATACTGAGATGTGATAGCTATTATATGAATCCTGTCTGATATTCATTAAAGCCTGTGAAATTCATAAAACCTAAATAAATATGCCTTGTCCAAATGTAAGGTTTAGTGGTATCCATTAACATAGCATATGTTGAGTTGATATCAATTTAGGAGGAAAAAATGAGTGGATTTTTAAGTTTATATATATAAACTATACTGTGTTTGTAATGCTCTGTTCAAGAGAAATTAAGCCATCCAAACTCCTGCATTTATCTAAGCAGACTAAATTCTCCAGTTCTCCATTTTGCAACACCTTGGACATTATCCTTTTTTCATTATCAAATCATTTCTCCACCCAGAAATAGACGTATTCCTAAATATGAGTCCTTTTCCAAGCATTTTTAGTGTAATAGTCTGCATGATTGATTAAAATGTCACAGTTGTTTTGGAGATAAAAATGCAAAACATTAATGCTATGGACAACAATGATGACAACAAAAACATGCAATGACAGAAACATGTGGTGGAAACCATTTTGTTTACAGGAAAACAATATAACTTTAGCCTTCAAACAACATACAGCAGCTGTTTAAATAAAAAAAAAAAAGAATCGGCAAGATGTTTACATTCTACAAAAATTTTACTTGGCATCATAACGCTTAAGAAAAACAAAAACTTGATGCAACCATTAAAAAATATCCAGTGATCTTTGGATGGGTACCGGTACATGTTTGTCTGGAATAGCTTTATGTTCCTCCAAACTGATGATTGGTTGATGCAATGATCAAAAGATAAATGTGATGCCTCAAGCCAAAATGAATTTTTTTGGTACATGTATAACAAACACAACAGAGGAAAAATCTGTCAAAACAGTTCACTTGTCTGGATATGATACTCTATTATCTATAAACAACCTTAAATACAGTATGTTAATTCAAATACATATATTGAAGATTAGTTTGAAAAATATATAAATATCAGGTATAATGAACCATTTTAACAAGAGCTTGGACTGTGGGTAGTTGTGTCAAACAGCACTGTGACGTAGGCCTGTCTATTTCACTGCTGGCCACTCAGCCCTGGCTCTTCTGAAATCAACAAGATTTGTCTGGCTTTTGAGCTAAGACTACGCAATCGGTGTATATTTTGCTTGAAACCGCATCATTTTTAACTTGTTTTGACGCAAGAAATAGATAGCTACATCCAACTGAAAGTCCAAGGTCTTGTTAAAATGGTTCTATATACATGTATCATAGGCGTCGGAAGCAAATTGAAAGTGGGGGGGCTAGACTAATCCTCAGAAATATTGAGAAAAAAGTAATTCCCAAAATCATGAAATTCCTAATCCGTGGGGGGGGGGGGGGGGGGGGGGGGGGGGGGTAGTAGTGTGCTTCTCAATCTAACTTCTCAATCTTTCAAGGTAAATTTTGGAACAATAATCTTTCCTGCTACAAAAAGTGGGGGGGCTCAGCCCTCTATCATGCTATGTTTCTAATGGTTAGGTATAACTTTGCAAAAAAAGTGGGGGGGGGGCTAAGCCCCCCCCTAGCCCCCCCCCCCCCCGGTTCCGACCCCTATGTGTAAAGAATAAATATGTCCAATTTCTAGTTTCTGTTATATGTAAATAAAATAAATATAAAATGTCTTTACCCTATTATTAACTGGTCCAGAGAAGAACATTATGTTCAAATTACAGGCTAATAGGTATTATATAATGATTGATTTTAGAGCCCTTATGATCAATTAAGTCATGCTGCTATATTTTGCAATGAATATTCATATCAGCAGGATGCTAAAACAATCTATGATAAAGATCAAATATCAATATAGATTACCTTAATACACAGGCAGAGTGAGAATGGGAAAGTCAGAGCTATAACCACTAGGGACAGGAACCTCAGAATGTACCCACAACACCCCACATCCCCTCCATCCCGGGGGTTAGAGTCATCATTGGCACCTGAATAGAAGTCACACATACCAGATAAATCACAGGAAATCACACAATGGTATAAATGAATCAAAGGGAATCTTATTACATAATGCGTACTTAAAGCAGTCTTCAAAGTACATACACAGCATGTGCATATGCACATGTCCTCAGATAACAGAATGTTTTTTTGTATGTACAATCATTCACAATACATGTATTATGCTAGATATAATGGAACATGAAATATTGTAAAGATTGGATCATATCTTCTAAACACTCTAGTCTCCAATCATTTCCTACTGCAACATATTCATATTACCGGTAATTGTATGTATAATCTACAGTACATCACTCCTTAAAACACAAAGTAAACATGAAAAATTTACAGAAACTTACAGTCTTTGGCATAATCCAAAGATGTTGCTTGTTGGTTTGGTTCTCCCATGCTTTCTAAGAATTCTGAATCACTTAAATTAGATCACGGATCAATACCCTATATCAGGGAGGACACACTCTATATAACACAGCCTCTTGTTACGATGTGATAGATTTAATCAAAACCAACCCATAGCATGATGTAATGAAACAGCAAAGATAACTTGCTTTTCTCTCCCTCTATGACTACAGCTGCTGGTTCATGCAGAGACAAAGAGCTTGCAGAGAACATTAGCTTGGGATATGGAGGATCACAATTAGTTCTCTCTCCTTAGATTCCCATCATTAGCCACTCAGGTTTTTCACCATCATCCACTCAGGTTTTGCCCAAGTTTGTAATGGCAACTTTCCTGGAATATTTACTTTGGGACTTAAACCTCAACTGTCGATAACTAACTTGCATGAAAAATGGAAATCAGTCTGAGTCTTCCTATATGAAAGATCAATTTTATTCAAAACTCAAGGGACAGAGACATGAGTTGATTAATGGTGATAAAATCACCTAAACCATCCATTATAGGCATCCATTAGTGAGAATTGATGCAGTAGCATCACACCTTTGCTCCACTGATTTCTCAACCCTATGTACGGTAATTTTAACCATCCATCCATATATCCTGCTCCTCAGTTGAAGCTTGTTTTGCCCTCTCATCATCAATTAACTGGACAGTGCTTTATTAATTTAGTTCTGATCATGCACGTATGTATTCCTTAAATGATTCTGTGTCTTACACGTACATAGAAAGTAATTGATAAAATTAATGGTGCTGGTATATATATATATACATGTACATTAGCTTTGAATTTGCATACTTTTAGAAAAATGAATGAATACGTATGTTGATATCTATACTACTATATTAAAATAATAGACTCAAATTTTTCAGCTTTAATAACGATAAATCGGAAGAGTGCTGTCTTTTGTTTTATATATTTTAAACATCATTGGTACTTGAAGATTACCAATTTGTTTTTATTTTTTCTCAATCAAGCTTCGTTAATTAATAATCAACAAAAATCCCTAATAAAATTCTGGAAATCATCAGAATTTTTTGGATTTTACAATCTTGCGCATTACATTCACACTAAATCACGGGAGGCTCTTTATTTTATGTTTCGACAATATCACGTATGCTTCGACAAAATCACATTTGCATAAATAAACTTGGAAATGATAAAAAAAAAAATTTCTGTTCATCAAAGAAAATACAGGAGATAACTCCAACACAGTGCATTTACTTTAAAAAAAATCCTGAGAGTTTCGAATGTCAACACTGTGTGTAAAAAACATCATTAAAATATGTTAAATTCTGCAATTATAGAATTAAACTTTTCAAAGAAAGGTATTTACAGCTTCAAAATGGTTTTTTATGAACAATTTGACTGATATTTTCAGTGCAACTTTATCAATTTTCTCCAAAATCGTTTTGGAGCAATTCTGCAATTTTCTGCTACATTACGGGTATATGGGATGCATTTTAACTGTGGTGAAGGCCTTTCCTGAGACACAGTTAGATTATTCCAACTCAGCAGAGTGTAGTGAAATTAATAGTATTATTGTAGGCTTGAAGTTTGGTTATGCAAATGTCAACAATATACGTTGTTTGGATCGATGTATCTATTTTGTAAATGCCCGATATCATATGCAATGTCAACCCATGCACGAATGGGTCAAAGTCTAGTTTTATCTAAAAGAAGAAAGAATCATTATTTAGCTTTTATGGAGATATAGAAATGGGTGGGTCATGTGGACAAATCCCTTATAGCCAGTATTGTATATATTAATTTTGGAAAAGTTCTTACATGTAAGAGTTATCTTCCTTGATACAATTTTTTCACATCATCATATGCATGCAGTTTTTGAGTTGGAAGACCTGCAGCACAGTTTACATGGTAGCTAGATGTCCAGGAGTGGAGATGAAGATTCTAAATTAATTGTAACCAGTTAGATTCTGGTATTACCACGTAATAATTTAAAATGCACATTTATGGATCCTTCACAGGTTTGAATTACACTCAGGTGACTGTTGATGGCCATTTGGGCTTTATTGGATTTGATCACACCCCGACCGAAATTATCACCTCATAATACTCAAAGAATGATGCCTTATTCCTTATATAAGTAATACATGTAAAAGTACCTTTGTTCAATGCACTGAATGAGGAAAACCTAACATAATTAGTATTCTAGATGACATGAGGCATGTATTATTTTTTGCTTTTTGAGATAAATTCACAGTAAATGCATCCTATATATTGCCCAAAATTTAATCAAAGTTGTTTTAACACTCCATGTATTGATAAATCATCAAACGTTTAAAAGTCCCAGGTGAATTTTATATCCTATTTCCGATCAAGGCAACACAGGTGAACCAGAGAGAACCTTTAAATGTTTGGATTATATATACATTTTTCCATTGCTTAGAGATTATAAGGAATTGTCTGTGTTTTGACATTTACAGTACAGGCAACGCGGATCCCGTATTGGCCCGCGTTACCGTCACGGTATTTTTATCGTTCCCGCGATACACCATCGCGGTTTTTGATCGCGGTATGGATTGCGACCATGATGACACCGCGACGGTGTGATATACCGTTATTCCTGCTGCTGCTTGTTGTTGTTACTTTACCTGTACTGTACATTACAGGCAATGCGGGTCGCGTAAATCCACATCAAATATGCGACTTCAGATTTAAGCATAACAGCTGCATTGTAAATAAATTGTGGTCCATATTATTATAAAATTAATAAATTATATTTATGAAATAGAATATCATGAAATCGGAAACTACATTCGAATTACAACATAACATGATTAATACGCTGTTAAATTTTGTGATGTGTAAATAAGAACACATAACTTTGTATTTGACGGGCTTATTTCAGTTATTATTTCTATTAGTTGATAATCCTGTTTTTATAACAATCTTAAAATTAAATATTTTCATTAGATGAACTCGTATCAATGCAGAGCAATATCATCTTTTCTTTTTATAAGTTGACACGCATAGCGCCGTAAACTGTCAATACAAGTGTATGTTTTAAATTGAGAAATGAACAAATGTCGGGAATCAACTAACAAATCTATTTTTCATTCAATGATAAAATTATCATTCATATATAAAGTTAGTGCTGCGTTAAAGCACATGGAATCATAACGTGTTATCAGTATGCGTTTCCTGTGTATACATATAAAGTTTAAGTCACGATCATTTTCTGTGTGTACATGTAGTGATTAACAAACTTAGGGTAGAAAACGACATGCCCTTGAGGGTTTTCACACCTATTCACGACCAAAGAAAAAGTCTATATCGCGTACGGCTTCGTCTAATTGCACAACAACTTACAGGAGAGAGAGAGAGAGAGAGAGAGAGAGAGAGAGAGAGAGAGAGAGGGCGTTTAGGCGTAATTAACGTACACTTATGTCAAATATACTAATATCCAATACTAAATATTCATAAAATTAGTATTCATAAAAGAATATGGTACACTGTGATTGAATCCATCATGCAATTGCAAATTTGAGTCCACGTGCTGCATCTGTCAATCAAATCAACCCTCTAGCTCTACCACTTATTTCCTCCATGATAAAGTTTCGTTCCATTAGTTTTATTTTTAATAAAGAAAATAAGAAGTATGTTTAACAGTTAAGTTTTTTTTTACAATGTTCGTGATGCATGATATACTGTGTTTGGAAAGTTTAATTCGTTGTGTTTTTTCTCTATCTCTCGTTTAGTTTATAATGGAGGTTTTTTGCGGGAAGGAAAATCTTTAACACGTTTAGCGGTTAAAGAACGCAGTAAAATGAATCAATTATTTGATATTACTATCAGTAAAATTGTTTGATATGCATGTAGAATTCTTCTTGGTCAATCGTTTCACAGATTATCTACCTGCCTCATTCCTGTGTATTCTGTGCGTTCAAGCGTGGAGTGATTTCCTGTCAGTGCGACCACCGGTTTCACACCTTTGTGTAAAACAATTGGGACTAAAGTCAAATAAAGTTAACTCCGACAGTCATAAAGCGGTGGGGGGGGGGGGGGGGGTAAGGTTACGATAACAGGAAACGGGTTTACATATTTGTAGTAGCTGTCAATAAGAATAAATGTACATGCACACATAAAATGATATCAATACATTTACTGAAATGTTTTTTATCGGCATGAAATATCAACAGCAAAACTTTCAAAACATGTTCTTAATTTCTTTGAAATGTATAAGAACGGTTTAACAACATTTCCTTCTCAAAAAAATTTATCTAGTTATTCTGTTAAGAGAGAGAGAGAGAGAGAGAGGCTCGGTCGCGAGCCAACGCTAACCTCCGTCACGGCAGGTAGCTGGTACACCATCACGACACCATGACATGGGATACCCACAATATCTTTCGATTACATAATATTATGCAATTCTGGGTATCTCTAAGGCTCCTTACTCTTTATTTGTTATAATTCAGTTCAGAGAGATACACGTTAATTTGATTTTTCGCATTACAATGGGGCGTATTCGAAGGTGGCAAAGAAGTTGATGAGGAAGGAGAGGCCGGTAGACACTCGCTATCTTCCATCTCTCGCAGCTTGGCCCTCATGTCCTGCTCACATCCAGTATGCAAGACCACAGCTCGATCGATTTCCTCAGGCCGGCCCCACTGAACGTCATACTCATTTCCACACTGAATATTTAAGTCAGACTGAGTCTTGGAAGAACACACGGCTTCGCACTTGAAGATTGTCGTCGCAAACGTAACGCACTAGAAAGTGGGAATCCTCGCGCAATGACAAACGACGAGCCATACATGTACCTAAAGTAACGCAACACAAATTCACTAAAACGTGAATTCACAAAAAATGTACACACAGAAGACCTTGTAAGAAATGAACGGAACGTTCTAAAATTACTGGATTGGTAATTTTATAGGAAGCCCTAATTTTTAATCACTTGCTTATCATTAGTTGACACGCATGGACTTCAACAACAAACAATACAAATGTAGGCGAACCAATTAATTGTTAAGAAAACACAATCACACTGCGTACACATTTATAATTTTATTGGCAATTAAAATCATTTCATGATAATTTTTAATTTAACGACCTTTTTAAAATATGATAATGGATTCGAAAATATTTTATTTGCAATTGCTGCACAAGTATTAAGTTAAATACTTTTATAATTTATTCAATAGCTATGAAATTAAAAAAAATAGTAAAAAAGACTCCAAGTATTTCGATTATAATCTCTGTCAAAATCTGGTTAAATATCGTCATTAAATATAAAGAAACATGCAATTTATTTGTCATTCGGGGAGATAACTCCCGCTTGTATACGATACTTTTCCATCGATAATTTTACCGTGGCGGGGACAGGTAGATGATGAGTTTACCGTGATGGGAACGCGGTATACCTGTCTCACCTGGCCGATCACCTCGATGTGTTTATACCGTGACGGGTCGCGGGAAACACGGGATCCGCGTTGCCTGTACTGTAAGAGTTGAAGTTTTTAACTGACCAAAATAATTCAACATACTGTTAGTATGGTGCAGTGACATCTGGTAAGTTTAATTTCATACATGGTTCTGTAGTAGCAGACCATTTTCACTCAGTTTATTTTGAAAAGATGAATATTTACTGAACATGTACTTGCATGAATAACTTTTCAAGTTGAACTGTTTCAACAACATTCAGATTCTGTCTATGGGGGGAGGGGGGTATAGAATAATTCATTTTCCTGAATATTACAAGGAATTACACTTTACACTGGAGTGTAGATTAAAACTTTCTCAGCTTAGTTTTAAATAATTTAATCCCTGTATTAACAAATATATATGTATTTCAGAAAATGTTCCAGCATGGGAACGTCTGAAGGAGAATAGATAGTTTGAAATGGATGAGAATGACTCCATACAACCTACTCCTGACTCTGGATATCTCCAGTCTGATTCACAAAATGGAGACACAGGTTTCTCTCAAGACAATGATGTGGCAGTGAGTCATGACAGACTGATAGACACAGCCCAAGACAATGAATCCAGACAAGCAGACGACAGTGTCAAGTCAGAGACTGATACAAAGTCAGGAGCAGACGACAGTGTCAAGTTAACAGCAGACGACACTGATGGAGACACAGTGAGAAACGATGACACAAACATGGATTATGTCACTGAGACAAGAGATGCTAGCGCCACCGATGAAGTCAGTGCATCTCTTGAAGAAAACTCAAAATCCAAAAAGAAAAGCAAAACCAAGGTATTCAATGCTTACATTATTATATACTTATTAGGTTTGTTACTGACTGTGTACAGAAGTTTGTGGGGCCGGTAAAGTCCATAAAAGGCGAGGCGGAGCCGAGCCTTCTATGGACTTTACTGATCCCACAAATTTCTTTAAACAGTCAGTAACAAACCTAATAAGTGTTTTGTTTTGTAGAGGACCTTAAGTTTTATATGTAAACAAAAGATGAATACATAACATTAAAATTCATAGCTTAATTCTCTAATTTTTTACCTACCTCATCAGTCGTCTGTCCAAATCTGGATACCATATTGTAGGATCATAATATTACGTCACGGGCAAAGGGGGGTCACTCTAAATATTTTGGGGCTTAAAAATCAAAGGTATGGTTGAACATTTGTGTAAAAAATCAGCTTAAATAACGTTACATCCACCATGTTGCCATATAAATTTTGACGCTCGCCGTGTGAAGAAATTTATAAGGCAATCACATGACGCTATTCATCCAATGACGTCGAGACATTCTAGTCCGAGGCAAAACAATTTCATTTGCAATGTGAAAAGTTTGATTGATTGGTTAAATTTAAGTGTTTCCAGAACCACAACCAATATCTTAAATTGTTATATTCTTCAGAAGAAGAAGAAGAGGAGGAAAAGAGATGAAACAGGTGAACCTGAGTCAAATTTAAATGTGAGTTTGGTCTTCATTCTATTCACATATTTTTTCTTCTTTTATTACTTTTTACCCCTTTACAAATTGGGTCAAAACAGTATCACTCAAGCAATGCTCATTGGAAAAGTGTACTGTAGTTTCTGGATCCAAGGTCAGCATCATATCCAGTTTCTGTATCAAATCTTTGTCCATAGAATATTACATGCTTGTTGGCCGACACCAATCTGGCTCTTACTTCATGTTGTGATGGTCAAACTAGATCAAATACCAGTGCCATATAGCTCAGTTGGTAGAGCACCAGGCTAGAGATTCAAGGGGTCGGATTCGAATCCCAGTCTGGTCCATTATTATTTCTCCCATCCCATTACATTTGTTGCCCCAACCAACCCCTGGAACTGACAAGTGAACTCCTGCCAAGGGAAGGGCCTGGGGTGATCTTTGAGGGTGAAGATCTTCAAGGGGGGAGGAATGTGATGGTCAGACTGGATTGAATACCGCTGCCAGATAGCTCAGTTGGTAGAGCACCTGACTAGAATATTCAGGGGCTCTGGGTTTGAACCTTGGTCTTGTCTGTCATTATTTCTAACATCCCATAGCAATGCAAAATGAGCCTGTTTAAGCAGTGTATTTTCCATCTCCTTTTTTTTTAAGTACTATTACCTGGTTTATAATACAATCCAAGTCAGCATATGTGTGAAGGTAAAGGGAATGTGACCTATGCCAAAGGTGAAGTTCAAGTTGGTTCTTTATAAGTTACTTAATTTCATCCTAAAGCTCCTTGCTTAATGCAGGTCTTTTGTAATGGTCACCGTCTCTATGGTTCGAATATTCAAATTAAGGTACCTTATGATTATCAGTATTTAATGTAGAGGTTAAAAACGTATATTTTTATGAGAGACTGTGGGTCATCTAAGAAACATTTTTTAAACTGCATCATTTTCCTCATCTTTTTTTGGAAACAGAAACCAAAATTTTCATTGTGTTTACCTTATTAAGTTTTTATACACTTTCTGGTACTTAATTGACAGAGCTACAATGTGTTACTTTTTTAATGTCATGAAAAGAATTGAAGATTTGAGAATGTTTCAGATGAAATGAAAATACCACATTGAAAGCATTTGCAGAACAGAATGAAGTTTTAAAAAACATCACTCAGTTGTATTGAAAATATTAAGGTCAGACGACACGTTCCTCAATTTTAGATAACTTTTTCCAGGAATTTGTTAATGGTTTACTACTACTTGGACAAGCTTTCTTGCAAAAAATTAGGGTACCTTACCAGGCATTTCTACAAAATACTAGAGTATGCAATTTTCTATATAATCTTCTTGAAAATACACTTGATTTGCTGATATAAAAATAAAAACATCTACAGCATAGCGAAATTCATTATATTAGAACTATATCTCCGCCGGGCCGGGGCTTTGAACTCACGACCTCTAAAACCTATACGCTTCTGGCAGTGAGCGGCCACGGTTCTAACCACTCGACCATCTAGACATATACCAATTCCAAGTAAATTTTGATCATTTTTAAAATAATTATAAAATTAATGTTTTTTATTGGAACTCTTTATTACGAGGAGATACAAAAAAGATTCTCGAGGAACGTGTCGTCTGACCTTAAAATTGTGAAACACTTTCCATCTGATGTACTGCACATTGTATAAATTTTGGTAATGATCTCTTCTCTCAAATTTTGCTATCAAGTTTATGCTTATATATACTTGGAGTATATAGAATCTCATTTAAAAAAAATTTATTCATTACGATCATACTTTAAAAAATTGTATATTATTTTGATTTTTGAAGGAGGAGGAATTCGAACTAGCAGCGGTGAAGACTCACCATGCCCTTGGAACAAGGGAAGATGACCCTATCATTGCTCCCATAGATCTAGATCGTAGGAAAGAGGAGGAACAGAGGATTAAAATGTCATGGGTAAATATGTCACCCCATTATATTAGGTTATGAGATTGATAATCAAAGAATTTCATAATGTTCATTATTATCACATCAATCTTTTGATGAAATGAAATCATACAGAGAAGTAGATAGATACCATATATTATATATAGTTCTCTCAAAATGAGAGATATTTCTCTAGTAGAGACATGTAATGGTGAAGATATCAAACTTGAGAGATTCTTAAGTCTATGCTGCTGAAATAATTCACAATCATAAAAACAATGAACATTTACATAACTATGATGAATAAAAGATACTGTTTGAAAAAGTTAAGGCGCAATCATATGCTTTAAGATTCCAAATAGTTTTCTGTACAAAAAAAACCCCTGCAAACATATATAGCTTGAATGATCATATAAGCCTACCCAAATTTTAATGGACTAATTCATATTTTATTTTGCACTCCTTTAATACTCATTCTGTCCCTTAATCTATTAATTAGTTTTTTAGACTTTGTCTGTAATTACTTATGTTTCTAGTAACAAGGCAGATTTTTTTTTATTGGTGACTAGCAAATCAAGTTTCAATTTTCATCAAAGTTATTGCCCTTGGACTATTCATTCACCATTTTATGGACATTTTTTGCCATGCACATATTAAGCTGATTTTCTTGTATGTGTCTGTATATTGAGTTGATATTTTGTATGTGTCTGTATATCGATATCTTACAGGACAAGTCTTGTATCTATGATCAGAGGTACTTCCTCCAATGTTTTTGTCAGTGAAATCCAGTATATATGTACCTCATAACAATGGTATCTTTGCAAGAGTCATAATTAAGAATATTTTTAAAAAATGCACAAATTGTCACAGTTTTGCATCAAATTCAAATTTAGGTACCCCCTTATTATCCTACATATGTTTCACTCAAATTGAAACAGTATTTTAGATTTAAGAAATTAAAATGTTGTGTGACGGTCAGACGGGTTGGAATACCGGCGCCAGATAGCTCAGTTGGTAGAGCACCTGACTAGAGATTCAGGGGGCCCGGGTTCGAATCCCGGTCTGGTCCGCCATCATTTCTCCCATCCCGTTACAGTTGTTAAAAGTGTTGATAGATATCAGTGATATTATACTAATTCAGGAGACCTAAATTAAAAACAGAGTTAGAAATCATGATCCCCATTATGTCCCCCCCCCCCAGCAAATACATACATGAATTTAGGTACATGCATGTTTATGTACTCTCACATATATGAACTGGACAATTCAAATGCATGCATCATGTTATAATTACCCCTTGAGCTCATAATCAGATTCTCATTCCCAAAACGTCCATATTTTTGAGACGAAACTTGCTTTTCTCCTGTGGAGGAGGCCATTAGGTCATTGAATTAATTCTAATCAGCTGATTCAAAATCACAAGTTTCCTTTTTCCGTATACTATAATTATATGGGATGTATACATATATATGGGAAATTCCCACTTATTTGATAGTCTACTTTTCATCTATCTGATAACAAGCACATGATCAAACATATAATAGATAAGCAAGTTAAGTGACATATACCAGTACTTTAATAATTTTAATAATCTGTGTCAGTGAGATTATCAAAGTCATTGAGTATCTCAAGGTTTTCATTTCATTATATAAAAAACAGTTTTGAAAATTGAATGGCTCTGATGAATCTTCATTGAAAGAACACAAGGTGAAATTCAAACTTATCTGCAATGCATTTTTGAAAAGTACCTTTGCACTTTGAATTAATATTCATAGAAATTTCATCAGTCTACTAAATGTTCAACAGGTAAATAAACTTGATCTTTTGTAACATGTTCCCATAAAATAAAATAAACAGAACAGGTTTTTGATTAAGTCTTTCAACATAAAGATGAGTTTCACAAAAAAAGAAAAGAAATGGTAATACATGTACCAGTAAAATCTCTCTCTCTCTCTCTCTCTCTCTCTCTCTCTTGCTTTAGTTCTGAAATCCATAATTATTTTACTTACCTGCACCCATTCTGCGTAATTGCAGTTAATAGCAGTTATTATTAGCAAAAAAAAAAAATAAAAATAAAGTAACGATTATAATCCAATCCCAGAAAAAAGTATGCACTATAAAGAAATCAGAGCTACATAATTCCATTAAGCTGCACAGCAATATCAAAACATGATTATCCTTACATTCATATACATTGGAACTGCCACAAAATGGCTCTTCATTCAGATCCACATCAAACAGAAGTGGTATTTCCCTAATTGATGGATTAACGGTAGTCTCAACAAACTAACTGGCAGTGCCAAATCACACTTTACCAGACAAACAAGATGCACCAAGAGCTACAATATTGCTTTAGACATACTGTATATCAAAGACTACTTCTCTTTTCACGGACCTATTTTCAGTTGATTGGGTCTAATATCACCATTCATTAATTTCAATCTTAATGGTACACAATATATTACAATTATCACCTAACTGCCTCAGGTTCTTAGCTTACCTTCTTCATTGCTAGCCACCAGTCTAAACTCTCTCCCCACCATTTTTATTTGGGTATATCAATGATGTCTCATCCAGGCATACACCGTGATAATGGCAGGCCTTTAGTTCTAAATAAGTCCTTATATTCCCAGACACACGTTAGCTGACATCAGAATATCAACATTGTCATCAGATGTTATCCTGAAATATTAAGCATTGCTGGATCATGAGCAGGGACAATTTGTTCTGCTGTATACAAATTTGTACCTTAAACTGAATTTATAAAGTAGTAAATAATACATATGCCGTTATTTAATGCTGTTTTAATTTTATGACTTTCACATTCACTGATAAATAGCAGTATCGAGAACAAAAATTGGATCAATATTTCTTTAAAATCGTCAATGATATTTTTGCTTCTATCCTATTATCTCTCCCCTTTATTCTCCTGTTATGCAATGAAAATGAATGTTTCCCTGTCAAAGTGTGTGGGCTTGCTATAACTCATTCGCAACAAGATGAAAGTTATGACATTCTTTAGTATAAGCACTTTGAATGGCAAAGATACAAACCTACTAGAATTATTGCAGGCTGGTGGTATAGTTTTCAAAACACTGACTGTGAACCGGTCGGCTGAATCATAAGTGAGCACAAAACCTGCAAAGCATTGAGAACACATGAGAACAGTTAGATTCTTACAAACCAAAGAATATAGCCAGTGAGCATTAACAGAGAGTTACTAGGTACTAGAGTTATTGATTTCTTGCTGAAGAAAATTTGGTCTTTTTACAACTAAGGAAGGATAATATTTTATACACTGGCAGATGTTAGAGTCATTCTTAATAGGAGGTAAGATTTGAGATCTTGGAAAAGATAGTTGAGTGATAATGTTAGGTAAGCGTCTGCAATATACCATATACCTAATAGTATATTAGGTCAAAGGTCATGAAATAATTACCGATAATTGCATCCAAGCTCCAATATTTCTGAGAGCTACCTCTTACATTATGTAAGTTTGTTGTATTGAATGTTAAGAAGGATAATTATTCATTTTATTTCTCTACCATTAACCTTGGTATTTATTATTTACAGTTTTTCTTTTATAATAAGTGATCAAGAATTTTTTTAAAGGGAGAGGATTTGTAGCTTACTTTTGGTAAATTACAAAGTAAATTTTAAAAATTTAAATCTTATTAAATGTTTTTTTTTATTATAATGCATGTAAATTAAAGTAATTAGATGCAAGTCCAGAACTATTTCTAAATTCACCAAAATCTAAGCTGATCCCTCTTAACAAGAATAAAAATCATTATTAAAGATTTTTTATAATATGTACTAGTATATTTTATGTCCTAAGCAATATAAATTTTTGGTATAAGTCATGACATGTCTTCTGAGTCTTAAGGGAAATAAAGCTACTAATTTTTTCAGGTGTAATTGTTGTACATATTGTATATATTTTCATGCACTATGGTTTCAGTAAAACAAACCACTGAACTTATAATTGTCGGTTTTTATTTAGATCTAATATGGTACAGTCATGCAACATTTAGAAGCTTAGATTAAGAGAGAATTGAGTTTTTTTAAAGTTTAGTATTTTTAACCAGGTTTTCCAACGGAAAAATCGGGTTATTAAAATGGTGAAAATGGCGGGCGGCTGCCAAAAGGGTACCCTCATTGTACGGATAACTCCTCCTACGGTTTTCAAGATAGGCAAGTTGTTCTTTTGCAGATCAATTGAACATATATCAGAGGTGTGCATATTGCTAGGATTTTGATTTCCAATAATTTATGAAAAAAATACCATCTTTTGAACTTAGTCATTATTTGGCAAAATATTGCATATAGGGTACCCTCATTGTACGGATAACTCCTCCTACAGTTCTCAAGACAGGAAGTTGTTCTTTTGCAGATTAATTGAACATATATCAGAGGTGTGCATATTATTAGGATTCTGATTTCTGATAATTTATGAAAAAAATACCAGCTTTTGAACTTAGTCTTTTTTTTGCAAAATATTGCATATAGGGTATCCTCATTGTACAGATAAATCCTCCTACAGTTTTCAAGACAGGAAGTTGTTCTTTTGCAGATTAATTGAACATATATCAGATGTGTGCATATTGCTAGGATTCTGATTTCCGATAATTTATGAAAAAAATACCATCTTTTGAACTTAGTCATTATTTGGCAAAATATTATTGCATATAGGGTACCCTCATTGTACGGATAACCCCTCCTACAGTTTTCAAGATAGGAAGTTGTTCTTTTGCAGATTAATTGAACATATATCAGAGGTGTGCATATTGCTAGGATTTTGATTTTTGGTTATTTATAAAAAAAATACCATCTTTTGAACTTAGTCATTTTTTGGCAAAATATTGCTTTAGGGTACTCCATTTCGATACAGTTCACATAAAAGAAAACCTGGTTTGCTGTCACATTGACAGCTTTTCACTTGTTGTTATTTACCCTGACATACCATAATATGGAATGCTAAGTTACATATTCCCAAGTGGTACAATGGCGAATGATTAATTATATTTTTAATAAATTATCTGAATTAGTTACCGTACTCTCAGCATTTCATCTGTAGGCTTTAGTTATCAATGATTCTGTCTGATACTCAGGACTTTTAGGGGCAGGAGGCATATGATACGGATTGTAACTGAAGTACATACAGATACCACACATACATTTGTCATTTTTATGAATCAAATGTCATTGAGGGAGGCAGCAAATTATTTGCTGTGGTAATTGGACTGTAACTTTTTCAAAGAAAAAATCGTTTTGTGATTGCTCTTCCTGTATTGCTCTTACAACCTTGAGCCAATGAGAATGTATACCTGGTAAATAAATTGCTTCTTGTTGGTTCTGGACATGGGAACCTTCTGTTACTCTCGGTCATAATTACCAAGAAAGCTTGGTCTTTTGGCTCTTCTAGATTCAGAGTTAATATCGTAGTGTACATGATCGAATCACTGAACAGCAATGCATGACCTCATTGAATGAAGTGGAGGACCATTGGAAGAGCAATACCCTATCACAAAGAGACGTTATTTACTCAATTCTAAATGTCTGATTCTATACAAAAACAGCCAGCAGATAGAAGACTTATAGAATAACTGGACTCCCTGTGCTAAGAATTGATGAAGAAGCCCTGACTTGAATCCTAAAGTAATGAGATTTGCAAGTAGAAAAGTAAAATAAAACCTAGTATTGATCGGTATTCTGTTCTGAAGCACTTAGTCTGGGTAGAGGATTCATTGAGTATTTGTCAGATTTCTGCAAAGATAATAATTTAGGAAAAATATTGATACTTTGAACATATCCTTTTGGAAGACTTGTTTGTGAATTTTCTGTTACTGGTATTTTAAATTTCTTGATAATAATTTATATAGGTTACAAAGAAACTGGGCGCACAAGATAGTGAGTTTGCAGGAACCATCGACACGAACCAATTGGGGTTTAAATGTCTATATCCTCGAAATGCTATGTACAGGTTTGAACAAAAATTGATTACTCAAACTATATTGTGTTGAGAGAGTTTAAGTACAAGTCTATTCTGGCTATTGAATAAAACTCACAAGCTATCTGAAAAGGGAAATGAGGGGTAAACCGATAAAACTTTATATTGGAAATTTTAATACACATGCATATATATTTTAATTGAATTATACTGTATATCATAATAAACTAGTAATAAGAACAGAAAATAGTGTTCATACGGCAGAAACCAATAACGACTAATCAAAATATACCAGTATCCTAGTTTAATTCAACATAATGTTATATCAACATACATTTTTAAAAAAAGTTTTTAAAAAGGTTAATTTGAGTCTCGAGCAGGATTTGAACCCAAAACACTGCGTGAATGTCTTCAAAATCCAGACCGAAACCAGTGAGCCATGCGAGACTTTGAAAATTGTGGTATAAAGTAGTGTTGGAGACAATATTGTCATATCTTTTGACTTTGTTTTATTATCTTCCAAAAATATTTTGAAAAGGTATATAATTAGTCATCTCTGGGTCATCTCTCCATCTTTTTTTAAAAAGCGACGTCTTTAATGTTGAATTAAGTCATCTTTACAAGTTTAAAATTTGTGGAGAGAAGACCCAGAGACATCAGAATCATTTAAAAACAGCTGTAAATAAGTACGATTTTGCATAAATTCCGCCGTGTTGCTATATATAGGCCCATATTATGACAAAACCTTTTGCATTTCAAACATTTTTCTGCCCATTCTACGTCCAACAGAAACCAAATAACGGTTATTATTCGAAAAATGTCCAAAATTAATCAATGAAATTTTCACTCTCCTTGTGCGCCCAGATTCCTGCCGAATCCATATCTTAAGCGCCCACTTTCTTTGACACAAGGCACAGTTTCTGCACAAAAAAGAAAAAAAATTGCAAAAGAATTTTAAGTGATTTGATTTAATTAATTACTTATCATCTTTTTATTGAAATGATTATAGATTTTTGTTGAATCTTCATTCTGAATGTTCCTGGATTGTTTGATTTTAAAATGATGAACTAAAACACAAGATTATTTTATGTAATACTGGTACATGTACTTTCATTGAAATTGGAGTAAATATTGAAGCATGCAGCACATATCTCTGTGTGCTACTCTCTAAGGGAATACAAGCTAGGGGAAAAAATATGTGTTATTATATTCATTTTTATACAAAAATGATGAAATTATATGTCTTTCATGCTGACAAAACATTATATATAACATTCAAATATGGGGATGATATTCTAAAAAAAATTTATTCAGCTCTTGTACCCATCTCAATGGGCAGACTCTGATTTCACCTGAAACCAACCTTTGGCCAGTGTAATATATCTGGATTTACAAGTATCAAATATACTTGTACAATGTATATGCAGTCTTGTATAGATGTATATGCAGTATAGTGTACATATCATAATATTTACATGAAATTTAAGTATACCTATATTTGCTCGTATGGACATGTATTTATGCAGTGAATAAAAGTACATATATTTACATGAATATGCAGTATAGTTAATGTACCATAAATGTACATGTACATATACACTTTCTACTTATTTTGTTTCCAGACTCAGCAGTTGTCTGTCTCCAACAAAGTGTCTCCTGCAGACATCCCTGATACAGAGTTGTCTACCATGGATTACCACCCAGAGAAAGCTGTAGACATCAGCAAATTTGGTAAATATTTACATCTTTTGATAGATCTTGCCCCTCATGACCAAATTTTCAAATCTCTTAACTCGGTTCTTTGAAATGAGTGAAGTGAATATTTAATGTCATGTCTCAGAAACTCGAGGCTGAGTATTTCGAGTGGGGAAAAGTTATCATTGGTTTTTTAAAATCCCCTTTCTTTATACAATGTATTGTTTCCAGACAGAGATATTTCTCTCAACAGTTGTGAGTATTTTGAATCCAAAAAAGCATTAGTCCTACATCTAGTACTAAGTACCTCATAGCTGGGTCTTGCCAAAGATTTTCTTGTCTTAGAATCTTTCTCTCTTGTTCTCCAGACTCTCTCTTTGACTTATAGGTATATGAATCAATGGTTTTACAAGAGCAATTTTGTATGTATTGGTAAAACACAGACAGAAAACATTTTATCACAGTAATACCGTAAATAACCATGTATATGTTGAGAGTATGAAAAGTATAGTCCATGCAATTACTTTGTTCTGTCCTTCTGAAGAGCATGCAAGCAAATAAGGTTGGAATATGCAACGACCAAAATACCGAATACCGGGTATATATTTTGAGATGAAATGTTACTGAAATAAAAGATCTCAACCTTACCTAATTTAAGGAGAGTTGAAAAGTTATTGCCCCTTGACAAACATAATTAACCTGGTTTAGGGAAGTTCAAGAGTTATGGCCAAACCGTGACAAAACAACTGTTCTTCATTAAGCATATTGTTAAGGTTGGTATGAGTGTAAATAGCTTTCCTGTATCTACAGAGAAAAGAGTTGTGTTTACTGTTATGATAAAAAGTTTGATTCTCAGCAATTATTCAAATGCTTAGCTCTTAAAACATATCCGGTTTATGTAGGTTTATGATTGGTTATCATACGGGGATGTAAAAAAATATTGTATTTTTCTTATTAACCCCTTCACGGTAACTGCGGTACTGCTCTTTTGCAGGGCAAAATGACATGGTTTGGTGAAATATGACGTAACATCAATTGTTTCATTTACATCATTTAATTATCTACCTACTGAAATTTTGGCAAAGTATATCATTTTGCCCTGCAAGAGAGCAGTACCGCAGTTATCGTGAAGGGGTCTATACTGGTTCTTGTTTTTCATTACATGTAGTATATATAGTTATGAATGACTTTTGCTCAGTTGTAATATGGACAGCATTAAAAGTCATTGTTTGAAGAATTTAATGTGGGTTGAGTCTAACTAATTCGCAAAGCAAACATTCTACATAATCTTATAAACTTTTCATCTATTTTTCAGTATATTTTTGTTATACTCGATTATAACAGGAAGAAAACAATTTTACACTTTGACCTTAGGATCAGATTCAAATTTTTAAATCTGTGAATTGTTATGCGATTCAACATTAACTGTTGTACAGTACAAATTTTAAAATCATCCATCGAATTGATAACTTTGATATTTCTGCCTTACTGATTTTTGCCTCATTTTTAAATTTTTTATACATTTCAATATTAATTACCTAAACCTTATTGTGATAAACCTCCCAAAATTAATTCTTCTTTTTAAATATATCTAAAGGGTCAACTGTTCCAATCAATGGAGCTAGTACCTATAGTCCAGTTCAAGACCAGAGGAAAAGGGAAATGGTCATTGGAGGTTTGTATTCTTCTGAATCACTTATCGATAATTGATAGAGTCAAATTCCATGTGCCTGTACCTGTAAATTTTGCTTTGCATTAAGCAAGTTAATCCATATATTATTGTGAGCAGCATAATTTTTGATAAAATTAAAAATAGCAAAAGATAAAAAATAGCAAAAGATAAAAAAAAAAAAAAGTTGATAATATTTGTAATTATTTTCCTATAGGCCTGTCTTTATTGGACAATTACTTTTTCCAAGACATTCCCTTTGTGTTTTGTGTGAATATAGATGGCATATATTCTCTCTCTCTCTCTCTCTCTCTCTCTCATTTTTCTTTGAAATCTTTATTCAATTTTTCTCTAGCCCTAACTATTTTTCATTCCTGTCTATCAGCTCAGTACTCCCATTCAATATGCCCTTCAATATTTCTAACAAAGCTGATCTGCATAAAGTATTTCACTTGCATTACAGCATCTGTTTCTGATTATCTGATTATGTCACATTACTTTCAAACACATTATTTATCTACATAGGTGGTTCTAATTATTCAATCACAGTTTTTCTGGCAGTTTTTTAAACCACGTGTTGATTGAGTCTAACCGCTAGTGCTTCTTCTTTCACTTTTCTGCCATGTTTTTGCAGTGTCTTTAAAAGAAGGAATTTCTCCTAGAGACATATATGTATTGTAAACATATTGCTGTGTCTGTTAAGCATTTTTGATGGTATATTGCTTTTGCTAAATCAAGTACATTTGCCAAATGTCAAATATTATATGAACCAGTATATATATAGATAAATAGGTACGTGCATTCAGCGTGGAATCAAATTTATGCTAACCTTTTGAAAAATCTTTTTCTGCCAAATATTGTACCAACTAAATATAATTCATTAACAGTTATTCTATAGATGTATATCAGTTAAAGAGGAAATATGACATCATAGTAGATTATTTATTCAATTTCACAACATGGACATATGTTTCAGAAGTTATTAAACCCTTTTCTATTGTACAGTATTAGAAACCATAAAATTGCAGATTGAAGCTTCTCTATTATTGATTTCAGTCCATAATTTTGGTTATAAAACTGTGAAAATAAAATTCTAGGTGTTGTTTGAAGTGTATTTCAAAATTGATATGTTTAACAACAATTTTTACGCATGCAGTTTCGAAACAGTTGCAGTAGGTATTTTTCTCGTAAATGTGTTTGATTAAACTCTTGCCTTTCCTAATAGAATAGGTTCCCCTAATGTATCCATTATGCTACTTTGTATTGACAGTCAACTTAAACAAACGGTTGACGTCAATATTAAGGGAAGTGAACATTAACGGCTATAATACTTGTATTTTAAGTATAATTGGTGCCGCCTATTTGTATATTTGGGGTGCAATTAAACCATATGATACAAAAGCTCAGATTACCCACCAGCTTTCAAAAGTGTTCTGTACATATGCCAGAGCCTCATCAGTAGCGATGTATTGCAAAAGGGGAAGAATATCCGAAGAGGATTGATTTTTCAGTCGTAATTGGTTATCTTTTTTATTTTGACACTGGAGTTCAATCAGGGTGCTCCGAATAAAACCCATCTGGGAAAATAGACTGGTGCTCAAATGAGGCAAATATTTCAGTGGGCTGATGTTCAAATTGACCAGGGGCTGTCTTGTATTTTGTTGATGATGGGAAGATTATAGACAGTGAACTATGTCTTATCATCCACGGTCTGCAAACAGCCAGGGGTCCCAGCATATTGGAGGTAATGTCTCGTTAAACCTACAGCGCTCTCTTTGATATTTTGGGTGCATTTGTCATTGTTTGTTTGATGCAGATTGTGTGTTATTGCTTTCATGCTGGATTAATAGCATGATAATGATTACTGTATGAGTAAACTGTCTGGAGTTATTATATGTAACAGGTAGAATTGATCTGTATCTGGAGAGATTAAACCATGAATATATATGCTTTGCCTTCCCTATCATCTGTCCAATTCTCTTATGTTATTTTTTCTCTCTAAATTACCAACATCACCATAATTATCATTGTTCACCAAAATTTGATATAAAACTTCATCAGTTTGGAACTGGTTAGTTTTAGATTTTATTAACCGGGTTTTTCCAATGGAAAAATTCAGGTTATTGAAATGGTGAAAATGGCGGGCGGGTGGGTGGGCGACTGCCAAAAGGGTACCCTTATGTACCATCATTGTACGGGTAACTCCTTGGGATGTCTGACTGTTGATAAGATTGTCTTTCAGGGGACGATACGAGTCAGAGTGGGGACATTGGCTGCTGTGGAAGCATTCTAATGTTCCTCTCCTTCATCCTGGTTTTGGTCACTTTCCCCATTTCCTTATTCTTTTGCATTAAGGTAATTATAAGTACGTTGAAATGCCCTAAAATCTTGTATTCCATGGAATACATTTACGAGATAAAAAATAATATGTCATAAGTGTCAAACATGATACATCAATTTATTCTTTATTATGTTGTGTAAATGATCCTGGCTTGAGGCACCAATGTTTTTTTCAAATGCAGTCAAACTATACTTTATATTGTCTTGTATTAAAGGTTGTTCAAGAGTATGAAAGAGCTGTGATATTTCGTGTAGGAAGGCTTCTATCAGGAGGATCAAAGGGACCAGGTAGTATATGATTCTTACTCATTTCAATTTACTCTTCATTATTCTTAAGAAATCAGAGAATTTTTATCATCACAGAAGAGAAAAAACATAATAGCTAAGTACTACAATAATCAGAAATGACAGAAAATGTTCAAATTGACTGACATTTTATAATCATTTAGAGGTAAGCGGGAGAAAAAGGCATGTTTTAATTTTTACACATCTTTTTATGTAGTTATTTCTCATTTCAGGTATATTTTTTGTGTTGCCATGTATAGAAGGGTACACAAAAGTGGATCTCCGTACAGTTTCATTTGACGTTCCTCCACAAGAGGTAGGGATTAAGAAATACGCTAGATAGAAATACAGATAGGAAAAGGAAAAAATAGTTTTAAGATGGCTAGATGCATGATCACTCCCAGCTCTTTCCTGCATGGAGCTCAGGATAACCTATAAATGGATTGAATTGAACTGTAATATGGAAGTGACATCTCAGATTAACTTCTCCAAAATATAAAATGAACTTTAAAAAAATACTACATACCTATGGATTCTAATTGTTCTTTAACTTAAGAACAAATAGTAGATATACAGGCATTTTTCTCCATTCCTGGTAAGTTTTTTTTTTTTACAGAAACGTATTTATCTTGACATCAAATTTTGAGATATCTTAATACGTACTGTATGAATAAATTTACATGAGAGAGAGAGAGAGAGAGAGAGAGAGAGAGTATGTGTAACACCTGTTCTTAATAAAAGCAAATTATGACTCGGGAAGCTCTCCTCAAGGGCCCCCTACCTCCATTATGTCAAATGTTTATCATCATAGCAGTAATTGGATAAATAAAGTGCTTATTAGCAAAGTCAGTGTATTAATTCCATTCAATTACTTAGGATAAAACTTAAGGTACATATTGCTATTAGAGAAAATGCATGGATACAATGAATGACAAAAAAATATCCATTTACTTTAATTTATATCTAAATAACATTAGTTTAAAGATCAATATAAAAATTCTAAAATAAATAAAAGCGATATCCCCAAACTGTTGCAAATGTTAAATACTTTCCGACAGGTTTTTATCTCCTGTGTGGGTTTGCAATACTACAGCCTAAATTAACACTGCTCTAGAAGGTCTATTGCGTTGGCTGTCTGATTTCATTGGGTATATAAGTCACCCCTCAAACATTGATTGCCTCAAAAAAGTCACCAACGAAACCAACCAAAGAGTGTGTAACAAGAAGAGAAAAGATCCCTGGAGCATATAAAATGATGTTGATGGAAATTATTTGTGACAAAATTGATAACGTAGAAACATAATCAGTTGAAGAGTATCCTTGGTATTTTTGGTCATCTCGCTAGAATGCTTTTAAGCGATGTGGGTTCTTGAAGACAACATAGTGCATTAACAGATTATATTCTCTAGGGAAATGGTTTAACATTTCAGACATACAACTAAGTGATGACTCCAAGGATAAATGCCTAAATATTGAATAAAAGAGGGGGATTCAAGTAACTTTCTTATTATTGGAGTCAAGACTCACTTATTGGCATTGAAGAGATGTATTTATATCATGGAAGTTAATAGTCTGCAGCCTAAAGGGTCCCCAGACTACTGTATTTAAAATATTACCACAAAAAGCGTAAAATAAAATTTATACCGGTACATACAAAATGTATATATAAACACTGATTTTACTATAAGTACATTTATCTGGGTTTGAAAGATTTAAAGGTGATCAAATGAAAACGGAGGTTTAATAATGTTAAATATCAGGTAAATGCATTTGTGATAAGGGATTTCTCCATAAAAATTCTTGATACATAATTACATGGTTGTATTGGTTTGGTAAAATGTATATAATATATTGGTGTATGGCTTTGTTCATTAAGAATCATGATCAAATGAATTGAATTTTCACTTGTTGTAATGTTACCGGTGTTTATTCCCATTCACTTGATTTAATGTCACCGGTATTTTGTTCCCATTTACTTGTACATGTTTTAATGTTACTGGTGTTTGTTCCCATTCACTTGTTTTAATGTTACCGGTATTTGTTCCCTTTCAATTGCTTTAATGATACCGTTATTTTGTTCCCAGATTCTGACCAGCGACAGTGTGACGGTGTCTGTAGATGCTGTGGTTTACTACAGGGTGTGTAACCCCACCATATCAGTGGCCAACGTAGAAAACGCCCACCACGCCACACGACTGCTGGCCCAGACCACGCTACGAAACATTCTGGGGACTAAGAGCATGTCTGAAATACTCATGGACAGAGAGTCCATCAGTAAAGCCATGCAGGTACATCCCAGTACACTAAATGTACAGCAGTGCTGGAGTTATTGATTCTGTTGTCAAAGTTGATCTCGTTGTAATTTAATCTTCCAAACAATCCCAGTCACTGTTTATTCATCTGGAGATTTGTTATGTAAAGATGCATTCACCAAATTGAAAAGAATGATTAGTGCTAACCTGCAATTTCTACATTGTATTTGCATAAAGTTTAGTCAAGGTGATTGATGGCTTAATGAGAGTTTTCTTCTTTGTAGAGTATGCTGGATGAAGCTACCATTCACTGGGGCATCAAAGTGGAGAGGGTAGAAATGTGAGATTGATTTACTTTGGATGAAATAATGATACTTACAAAGAGAAATTTGCATGTGGCTTTGAATAGATGAACTGTGAGTGATAATATTTAACTCAATCAATAATGTTTGATGTTACAGTAAAGATGTTAGACTCCCTAAACAGTTGCAGAGGGCAATGGCTGCTGAAGCAGAGGCATCAAGGGAAGCCAGGGCAAAGGTCAGGGGTCAATGTTAAAATCCCCTTAACCTTCTTAATGAAATAACAGTTTTCCTATAAAATACTTGTGATACAAATGTTCTATGTGACCTTATGTTGTTTTATGGCCATATTTTACCCAAAATTATCTGATTTTCAAGTTTCTTTGTTTTACTGTTCATCTTAATTGGTCTTAAGATATTATGTAAGAAACAAGAAATCTGAGTTCATTGTCTTTGAGATTTTATTATCATAAGGGCCCGCTGACATATGAGGATAAAGTGTTAAAGTAAAATGTTTTCCCTACATACTGTACATTTTTGCATGATTTTCAGGTTACTAAAGGAAACACATTATTTATTCATAATAGCCTAATATATTCAAGTTCAATGGAATCTTACCATGAAAAATTACATTATTTAATTTTCCTTTTAGGTTCTTGCTGCAGAAGGGGAGCATAATGCTTCTAAAGCACTTAAAGAAGCAGCAGACATCATTCATACTTCACCAGCAGCCCTTCAGCTGCGATATCTCCAAACCTTGAACCAAATAGCCTCAGAGAAAAACTCAACCATCGTCTTTCCACTTCCCGTGGATTTCTTGTCTTCTTTCATGAAATAAGCAATAATTTGACATTCTTGCTTCATTTTTTTGGTTGTGTTTTTCATCAATTTCAAAACCATGACTCTTGGTTTTTAAGACTTTTTAACTTAACATTTTTATCTTTATTCATAAACTTATTGTTGTAAAATGGAAATCTATGGTTTGACACATTTTAGTGTGTATATATACTGGTACCCATGAAAACTGGTACATGATGGGTATAAATTTCAAATTTTCTTTGATGTCAGAGAAAGTAATGTACTCTATGACTGGGTTCTTTTCATTTTAATGTATGAAATGCCATCTTATAATGAACTCTAAAGGGAAAGCATGATGAAAAACATTTTAAAGTGTTGACTCTTTATGGAGAGGACCCCATTATAGCTTAATTTACATGTGCAATTAAGTTGTTGTAATCAGAAGTATGTGTATTGCATCAACGATCAACTGTGTAATGCATAATAATAATAATAGGATCTACAATGATTTCATTGATTTTCATGGACATTAATCTGAGTGGATTTAGCGAAATATTTATTTTCAAAGATACATAGGCTTTACCGATACAAACTTTATTATTTTCTTTTTCACTTCAATCATTATTTGATTTTGAGGATTGGCAAAACAACAAAATCCAAAAACTGTTGCTCAACAAATAACAGTGAAACATGTTTATCTTTATTTCTATCCTTTGTAATGCTAGTCATCAACTAGAACTAATTGTCTGTATTGATGACAATAGTTTAGAGGTCCCCAAAATAATTACCATAGTCTGTTAAAAGGAATATTTTTTTTAAACATATAATTATGATGTTTGTCATACCTTTTTTTACTCTTTTTCTTACTGTTAACACATTTGTTTTTATGTGCACTTCAGATTTTTATCTACACAAACATAGTCAATTTCTTTGTGATATTATTTTTTCTGTGGCATAATTGAATCGATGTGCAGCTCCATGTATGAAGAAAACACAGGGTTAATTTATTAAATGTCAGAAATATTTATTTTTTACATTAGTTGGTAGTTCTCCCATAAAAAATGTTTAGAGCACTATATTGACTTATGATCATCCTTATAAATTACTTTGATTTCTATGCTGTTATTAAAAACTATGTCAAATAAAACTGAAAATCTTCCCAATGTTCTTTTAGTACACAAGCTGCCAGTGTGTGTGTGTACACACACACAAAACAATAGTTTGCAGGCAGTTCCTCAACCGGGTTTTCCAATGGATAAATCCGGTTATTGAAATGGTGAAAATGGTGGGCAGGCGGCTGCCAAAAGGGTACCCTCATTGTACAGATAACTCCTCCTACCATTTTCAAGATAAGAAATTGTTATTTTGCAGATCAATTGTACATAGATCAGAAGTGTGCATATTGCTAAGATTTTGATTTCTGATAATTTCTGAAAAAAATACCAGCTTTTGAACTTAGTCATTTTTTGGCAAAATATTGCATATAAGGTACTCCACCGGATATACTAGTAGTAGGTAATGTTTATCAATTCAGGGTTGACATGGATTATGGATACAGTTCATATAAAAGATAACCTGGTTTGCTGTCACATTGACAGCTTTTCACTTGTTTTTTTTTAACCTGGTTTTCCAATGGAAAAATTCTGTTATTGAAATGGTGAAAAAGGAGTGCGGGCGGCTGCCAAAAGGGTACCCTCATTGTACGGATAAGTCCTCCTACAGTATTCAAGATAGGAAATTGTTCTTTTGCAGATCAATTGTACATATATCAGAGGTGTGCATATTGCTAGGATTTTGATTTTTGGTTATTTATGAAAAAATACCAGCTTTTGAACTTAGTCATTTTTTGGCAAAATATTGCTTTAGGGTACTCCATTTCACTGAATACGGTAGGTAGTGTTTATCAATTCAGGGTTGATATGGATTATGGATACAGTTTACATAAAAGAAAACCTGGTTTGCCGTCACATTGACAGCTTTTCACTTGTTGGAGCTTAATTAAATTATCGGCACTCATCTTGTATATGTTTGAAGCAAAGAACACAACAATACATATTAAAGCAATAAATAAATAAAAAAGTACCGGTACATGTATCCATGAAATATTTTATTTTGTAAAATTTCCTATTTGTTTTAAAAATTAACAGATTTCTTACACAAAGATATTTATAAATCCAGGTTAAGAAAATTAATGCTTCAAGCTTGGTTCCAAATAAAACTAAAGTTGCTGTTCAGATTAGAGACACACAGATGACTAGAATGTAAAATTTAGCACATTGACACAATTTGTTAACTTTCATTGCTTAGCATAAATGCAACAAAATTAAATTTTTCTGTTGGGAGCTCTTTTTTTTTGGTTAAAATGCAGTATCATCTGAAACAATTATTTTTAATCTAATATATTATCTGAGTCATATTTAAATATTATAAAAGTAAATGTTCCTGTTTTGAAACAAAACAAAAATTTGAATCCATTGAAAAAAAACAATTACTGGTAGTTATTTAGTGATTAGAAATAAACTGTTTTTAACTTCATGAAACTATCTGCAATATAGTGTACATGTAAAAAAAATAAGTAAGATGCTGTTATAGTAGATGCCTTCATGCAAAACTGTCATACCTGTATTATAAACACAAGGCTTTCATTTTATAATATATTGAAAGAGTTCTGGTAATACATCTATATGTCACTTTTTCTTCTTTTTCTTTTTGCCACTTTTCTTTCCCTTCTTCCCACCCTTTTTCTTTCCACTTTTTTTCCCTTTCTTCCCTTTCTTTTTCTTCGCCGCGCCATCTGGGAGAGCATAGTCGGGTATTTCTGGCACCTCGCTGATTTCCTCAATCTCTGGCATATCTCCTTTCCTGGCATCACCGATTATTTCCCAGATTTCTGACCCGTATTTTGCCATGTCTTGTGGAGTAAGTCCTGACGTTGTCTGCGGAATTAACTGACCTCCTCCCAATATAATATGTTTCACACAATTCACATTTTGACCTAGAAGTAGAAGGTGAAAGCGAAAAGTTAGTTAATATTCAGTTATTTTTTTCCATTTTGTAAATTGTTGCAAGTTACTAATTGTGGTATATTCCTGTCTAGCTATAATAACATTAATTTTGTTAAATTTAAAATTCTTAAGCTTAGAATTCTTGTTATAAAATGGCATTCAATATAGTTTAAGAGAAATAATGACGGACCAGATGGGGAAGCAAAGCCCCCCTAAATCTCTAGTCAGGTGCTCAAACTAATTAATATAAAGTGCCAGCGATTGAGCTAGTCTTACAGTCACATTCATCTCCCTTCAATAATAGTCTTTGCTCTCAAAGATCAACATCCCTGGTTCTTTCCCCTGGCAGGAATTAACCTGTCAAATTTTAAGGGTTGCATGGCCAAGGCACCTTATGTAATGCCATATGGAAGACATAATGACAGACAGACCAAACAAGGATTCAAACTGGGTTTCCTGAATCTTTATTTAGAACAAAGCTATCTGGCGCCAGTGTTGCGCATCAATCCATTTAATTTGTTCATACACATTGTATGAATATACATCTGATTCAATGCTTTCCATTTTAATGTCATTCTTATGAGATCGAAATTGATTTTTCACGGGCCAATTAATAAGCTGTATATTAAATAAATGAAAATATGTGGGCAAAATGTGAAGGTATAATAGAAACAGAAAATATTGGTCTTTATAAAACAAAGATGAATAATTGTTGTCTTAAAATGTTAGTGGTAAATGACATTTGTAAATACAGGGGCGTAGCTTGAGATACTATTTTAGTGAGGCAAATTTATTGCGGCAGGGGGTTTTGGGGGCCGCCGGAGGCCCCCAACGGGTCCAGGGCAGAGCCCTGATGGGAGTTTCGGAGTTTTAGAATGTGAAAAAACCCATTGTCCGGAACGAAGTTTTGTTATTTAACATTTCAGACCAGCATCTATTCACAGTATTGTCTTATACAAATTTTTGAATTTTAAAATAAAAATTAAAACTTAAAATAAAACTTATTTTAGATGAATGATCATTTTTATTTTAATTGTTGTTTAATACTTCAAAATTTTAATGGGTCGATTAGGCGTTTTATGGAGTTTGCAAATTTTGTGAGAATATTGTCAACTGAGACCATTTTGTGCCTGTGAACAAAAAGTAAGGCAAGGCCAACCAGATGGTCCTCGGTCATTGTTGACCTTCCCCAATATTTCAAGCGTCTCATTGCGGAGAAAAATCTCTCGCATTAGGGACTGAACCAACTGGCATAGTGAGTAAAATGCGGAATATGACATGCAAATTGGGATAAAAGTCAGAGTCCGCCAACATAATAGCATTGCTGTAGAATAGAATTTCTACTATGTGGGAGGGAAAATCCCATTGATGGTCAAACAAATTCTAGTGAGGCAGTTACCTCATTGCCACAATGGAAGCTCACCCCTGAATTAATCTATACAGTTTATGACTGCAAGTCTTTAACTTCAGAGATTGCAGTAGATTTTATAAGTGTGGCATTACCTTTGACAGCAGCATGGAGAGGGGTTGCATTATAGATACCCCTGATGTTGGGATTTGCCTTTGCTTCAAGTAAAACTGATACAACTTCTGCATGGCCTCCTATAAAATATTGAAAAGGCTTAAATTATTCAAAATGAAATACGTTTGGTGGGATGAATTGATTGACACTTGAAATTAGCAATGGTTGTACCGGTACATTTGTTAACATTGTTAATACCTAGAATTTGTTTGATTTTTAAGTTTTACCACATTGTTCCCTTACCCATACAAGCTTTAACAAGCGCAGGTTGTCCGTTTTCATCCCTGGAGTCCGGACTAACATTAAATTTTAAGATTTTGATTACAGCGATTAAGTCTCCTTCACCGGCGGCGTTTGCTAGTCTTTGTTCATATTCCTTCCCAAGATAAGCTTTAGACATGGGAAGAACAGTGGAGTGAATGACCACATGATGTCTTGCGCTCTTGGTACTTTTTGCCGAAGCTGCCCTTGAACCTCCTCCCGTTCGGGCTGACATACGCGATTGTGCCCTAGACATTTCTTTAAAATACGAAGTTTTCAGAAAATATTCACTAAATGAATCAAAATCAGTGTAAAATATCGTGTTGTCAAGTAATTGTTTACATCTTGATCCGCCATATTGTGTAGAAAATGTTAACTTCCGGAATAGTAATGTTCAAAGAAAGACAACTCTCAAATTGACAGGGGCATAGGCTACATAGCTCACGTGAAGAAAATCAGTCAAATATCTTTACAAATGCGTTGTGTTTACTGCTTCATATAACACCTTTCATGATTCCATAGGTACAGTTTCTGAACTGTATGTACAGTATTCATCTCTGTAAAAAAAAAAAGATATATAGCCTCAAGAATTTTAATCCCAATACCATGTTCAATTTAATATATCGTTTTAAAGAATTTAAGTCAAGACCATTTCATATTCCTTTTTTAGAGAGACTGTAAGCATTATGGATATATTTCATTTGTCACAAACTGAAAAAAAAATCAACATTTGTAGCTGGTTTCCTTCATATTTCCTTGAAAATGACAGTCTGTAAGACACCGATTTTTACCCAAGCTATCGTTATAAAGCATCATTGAAGGAATTCATATATCATTTCAGTAATCTGTAAGCCCCTTTCATTTACAAGATCTTGACCTTCATGACATCAAAAACACCTTTTTCTTGAAAAAAACCTGTAAGAACTACCAATGCCTATGCTGTCAATTAGCTACAATAATATACCCCCACCCATCAGAGAGAGAGGGAGAGAGCTTCAATTTTGATTGCAGCTAGTGCTAAATATATCTGGAAAAAAAACCTGTAAGCATTTATCCTATTATATTTATATGTTTCTTTTATTTTCATGTTTAAAACTGAACACTGCATGTAACCAGGGATTTATCAAAGCTAATTTTCTACCGGTAAAGTGTATGCATACCCCCCCCCCCCCAAAAAAAAAAATTTGTAAAAATTGACCTATTTTAAAAAACAGAAAATAATTAAAAAGGATCAAGATAGAAATAAATTTGTTGGTGAATTTGATATTTCTATTTTGTCTAAATTGTTCTTTTGGACTTCATGAAAGTCATAAGAATCAATTACCACAGGAGCTGTATGTACTTCTCATCGGGGTTAACTCTCAGTGTCCACTCTGGGTCTACTTTGGGTTTACTCTGGGTCCACTCTAATAAACCTTGAGTAAATCCAGAGTAAACCTTGAAAGTAAACCCAGGGGTTTACTTTATGTTAGGTTGGGTCTTATCTGTACTGTAGCTCTAACTCGATCCTTTTATCTTAGAATCATAGGGCGAGCATGTCATCTAAAATACATTTGTGCATCTTCATGGCACTCAACTTGAGCATGCAGCTCTCAATATTTTCCAAGAGGAAAAATATAGCCATCTTGTGATCCAGTAGAGTTATTTTAAACAATAAAATGCTTTCTTTGATGGTTCGTGTGTGATATGAAGGTGGCAACATATTACACAGAAAATACATAACCCACAACATAGGTTATGTAAATTTTTTCTGCAATGATCAAATCATCAAAGAAAGTACTTAATTGTTTACATTTACATCTTTTTTTAACAAATTAATAATTTGATTGTAAAAAGTAAGCTCAATTAACTAAATTACTGTTAATGTAAATCAATATGATAGCTAAAAGAAGCAGCAAAATTGTCTCCTATAGGAATTAATCAATTTGAGTCTGATATTTCATACAGTCCATGATTTTTCTTGGGTCGCTATAGGTTTAGACCAATTAATAAACATGGCATGTAGTTTTCAGACCTGTCTATTTCTATATAGCTATGAATTAACAATAAGTTTCCATAAGAAATAGAGGGAATTATACTGTGTAGAGGATCATATATCAATATACTGATACCTTTTGCAAAGTTAATTAAATTGTTCATATTATGAGAATTCATTACAAATAAGCAAGTAAAGGAGAAAGTCAACTACTAACTGATTGTAATATTAATTTTTATTCTAAAAATGTATAAAAAAATGTCTAACACTGTAAAAATATTATGCAATTGGTACAACATACTATAGGTCTTTCCTTTACAGAAAATCTCTGTCGGAAAAATGCAAACAGTAGAATTATAATACATCCATTATTTTCCAAGACAGATCGAAAATAATAGACACAATAAGATGTCCTAAATGCACAGCTATGCCCAGAGAAACAGTTTTATTTTAAGATTTCATTGGTGTTTGTCAATTGGCCTCTTAGACGGTCCCTCGTAAAACTACTTGATATTCTTAAAACACGATTTATAGTTATTTACTGTCAATATTCCATAAGCATTTTCTTTTATGCAGAGGAGACAATGATCTGAAATTTTTAAAGAGTGAACCAAGAATAAATATTTCACAAAAATTATTGATAAAAATTTTAGGGGCATCCATATCATTTATAAGGGTCCATAAGAATCAGGAACACCTTTCTAGATATATAAGAGACCAGAATCTAACCGAAAGAAAGACTTAAGATTACCGATAAAAAAATAATTTTACCCCTTTCACAGTTAAAAAAATACTTGGATATTATATAACCATATTATTTATAATGATAAAATAACAAATGGCACTAGACTGATGAAATTAGAAACATTATTTTTAAACTTGTGAAATGAAAAACTATATACTTAAATACTAGCATACAATTAATGTCTTTAAAAAAAATAAAGTAACAAGAGAGAAGAAATTGCAAAAATATAACATTGAAAAATCACCAACATTTATGAATACATGTACCAGTATGATGAATTTAAATTCAACACTAGTCTGCATCACTAATGTTTTTGAAAATAAAATAATTTCAAGTATCATAAGCAGGTTGGAGTATCATTCAATTGTACTACCACATGGCAATACACATGGGATGTATCTATTTTAATATTAAATATGTTCATACTACATTGTAATTACACATTTATTTATCTTTCAAATTATTTTTATAACAAAGACACAATTCCAGTTTACCAGAACTGCTGTTTACTGTTTAGTTTACAAAATAACCATAAATGCTATCATAATCAGTGATTTCATTTTTTCGTATCTTTTAAAAGTATAAATTTCAACTTATTTCAATTGTGAAACATTTTATGAAAAAGAAATCTTTTTAATATTATGTTAAAATGATAACTAAGATTAAAAAGTGCTAGTACATGTATCAGGAAATAAATGTAAAAGCTGCTGGTAAAAGTTTTTAATCATTATAGAGATTTGTAACTGTAATGACAGTATCTGAATATAAATGAATATAAATAAAACAAATGTTACAGACACCAACACGCATTCATCACACATAACATTTGAAAAAAAAATATCATAATGTATATGTCACTGAATTTACGAGAGTGAATTAAAAATTGATCCAACACAGAATGTTTACAAATATGCATATACCTAAATAAGGTGATACATGCAGAAACTTTGGTACAAAAATACATCTTAAAAATATTATGCATATACACTGCCATCACAAATATCACAGAATTGAGACTACACGTATTAGATTAAAAAAAAAATCACAAAAAAACCAACTTGATGTTTACACTGTAATCAGCTGCGTAGGGACTAGTATCTAGGGTGGGGGGTAATCTGGTTTTTGCGGGAACCACTTCGCGACCCCATTCGGTAATGTACAGCCTCAGGAGGTGCAGGGACAAGCTTTGGAGGCATCTTCTTCTTCTTCTTGACCTGTCTCTTGTCCTCATCAAAGGTCAGGGTCCTATCCTGTAAAGCATTTGTAATCATTTAACATAAGAAAAACAAGTGAAAAGCTGTCAATGTGACAGCAAACCGGGTTTTCTTTTATGTAAACTGTATCCATAATCCATGTCAACCCGTATCTAGTGAAATGGAGTACCCTACATGTATATGCAACATTTTGCCAAAAAATGACTAAGTTCAAAAGCTAGTATTTTTTTCATAAATTATTGGAAATCAAAATCCTAGCAATATGCACACCTCTGATATATGTACAATTGATCTGCAAAAGAACAACTTCCTATCTTGAGAACTGTAGGAGGAGTTATCCGTACAATGAGGGTACCCTATATGCAATATTTTGCCAAAAAATGACTAAGTTCAAAAGCTGGTATTTTTTTTATAAATTATCGGAAATCAAAATCCTAGCAATATGCACACCTCTGATATATGTACAATTGATCTGCAAAAGAACAACTTCCTCTCTTGAAAACTGTAGGAGGAGTTATCCGTACAATGAGGGTACCCTTTTGGCAGCCGCCCGCCCATCCGCCCGCCCATCCGCCCGCCATTTTCACCATTTTAATAACCGGATTCTTCCGTTGGAAAACCCGGTTAAAAATTGTACAAAAATGGAAGGCCTGACTATAATTGTTATTCAGACTTTCTAAGAATTTATCATGAAACTTACAAATCTGCATTTTGCATTCATTTCTTTTCTCAGCAGCTTCTGCTTTTGTCGATCCTATAAGAAATTTTGGGTAAAAATAAAAGAATAAAAGATAATGATAAATCAGAAAAAATGCTTTAGAGTATGTAAATGAGAATTCAATACAGGTCCAATGTAATTTTTAAATTTAATTAAGTTATTGTCACATAAGGAATTCACAAATGAACAATATGTGTTCAGCTTGAGATCAGCCATGTTAAGCTACTCACCCTGCACCAAACCACACAAGAAAGGGGAATAAACAAGACAAGGGAAAATGCCTGAATAATGGCAACCATGTTGGTTTTGAAAGTTTCCGCTGAAATGACAAATAAATCTCTCATTGATTTGCTGACAATGATTATAATAAATGAGATGTATGTTAATAAATATTTTAGATTTTAATTTCCTAATATGTGTACTGTTTGTAAAATTCAAAGAAAGTGATTTATTTAGTAATATACCCCAAAACCATATTGAATCTGGGGAGTTATACAGTATTTAAGAATAAAATTTGTAGAATTTAATTGTTTTTATGTAATAAAGTACATATAAAATGGAACACTAACCTAAAAAGTCAATGCTGATTTTATCCAACAAATCAAAGAACCTCTCGCTTAGAGACGGATCTGTTTCCACACAAACCCCCTAAAAGAAAAAGTTTCATTAAAAAATGGTTATGTAATTATACATAAAACACACCACATAGACTTAACACAATAAAAGAGTAATGATTAGTTTGGTCTTGTGAAATATAACCTGCATATAAAATTACATCTATTGTTTTTTAGAATCTAAATTCAACCATTTCTAGAACTGGTTCAAGGGAACTATATAGGATGACCTAGTTTTCAGGATTTATGATCTAAAAGCCAGAAAAAACAAGATATCTGTGAACCAATGCTCACTAGTGATACCCTCATTTTGATGTGAATAAGCAAAATAAGCAAAGTTGTCATTCAACAGGAAGTTGACATCTGTTTGGTACAAAAATGAATCCAACCACATGATTATCCTAAAGAATGAGTGTATCAACATTTCAAGCATCTGCCATTAATAGTTGCTGAGAAATTGTGACAAAATTTTGTTTGAAAATCTACACTAAAGATAAATAAAGTCATCATTTAATAAGTCGACGTCTGATTTGTTAAAAAATGAATCCTAATATATGGCATGCCTAAACAAAGAGTGTTTTTAAATCTCAAGCATCTATGATTAATGGTTGCTTAGAAATTTGTGATGAAAATTTGTTATAAAAATAAGGCTTAAAATAAACAAAGTAATTAACAGGAAGTTGACTCCAACAAAAATAAAGTCCCACTTTATGGCATACCCAAACAAAGAGCGTGTCAAATTTCAAACATCTGCTATTAATAGCTAGTTGCTGAGAAATCTTTGACAAAATTTGTTACCAACAGACAGACAAACACATAAGGGTAAAACAGTATAGTACCCCTCTCTCTTTTGGAGTCGGGGTATCAAAATGTGAATACATTGCCTACAGGATTTAAACATGTTTGATGTACACATCTTTTTCATATAGCTTAAACATGTTGAGTATTGTGTAAAGTTAATCAGTGAAGCTTTGAATAAGTGTCCATATAGTAATATGTATCCATATAGTGTTATATAAATGTCCACTACTGCTTAAAGTTACAGATCCAGTGCTTGGTACATGAATGTCCCGTGTCATTGATTTTGGAAATATCAGAGTTTTGAATATTATAAACACTGTAAAAATTCACTAATATAAATCATAAACATATTTATACACTATTGAAACACCAATGCATGAATATAAGAAAAACATCACGCACCCCTGAACAGTACCCCGTGGAACAAGGCGAGCCATTGGGTAGGTAAACGGTGCTGTTATAGGGAGAACACGTCCCGGCAACAGAACTAAAACAGCAACGGCGACAGGAGTTGGCCACTAAAAGAAGATTTAATCTGATATACTGTAGATTTCCATATCTGGGCAAATGATCAGCAATAATTTTTGTGAATGAAAAAAAAACAAGAAAAGTTTTGTAATTTTTTTTTGATAAAGTCAGCTTTGGTTTGAGTTTGGGAAAGGTATGTTACTGAGGTTACATACGCCTTCTTCAGAATGTGTGGGGTAGAGTAATTATAGAGTGAACTGCTTTCCATGGATATACATGTAGAGTCAATTTATAAACAACATCTCTATATTAACACCTGACTTACCGTCAGAACAGGCGCATGATGTCAGACCAGCGAATTCACAGAAAGGCTGACAATTCCCTGCATTGCAAAATCCCCTAGACGAACAAAAAAAGAATATATATTATTATAATACATACCGGTAGTTACAAATGAAAATTTTCCAACAAATTTGATGTTTTGCTTAACTTAAAAGATTGCAATACTAACCCAGGGCAAACAGTTCCATGAGGTTTGTTAGCACCAACTGGACAGGACAAACTGGTACCAGTTCAAAGGTCAAGGACAAATATTATTTTACGGGTTTATATACGTGTATATTATTGTAAAATGTGTTTGTACAGATGTGATTTAATAAAAATATATATATTGGATTGCTTGCAACAATTATAACTGTTGTTTTACCTGAACAAGGAGAGTAAAATTGTAGTACCTTTTCCTATTTTCAATGACAATTAAGTACATGTATGCTGTAGATTCCTAATTAAACGCAAGGAATTAATATCCGCGTAAAATCGCGAGAAACACCCTTCGCGGATTTTAAAATCTTGCCATTATTTTTTGAGTGTTGAACAATAAGAAATAAGAAAAAAAGTTCTGCGGTCGCAATTTTATATTCTCGCAATTTGATACAAAACAGTGGAATCATGCAATTAAGTACTCGCCTAATATAAGGAATTTACAGTATGTACATGTATTAATTACTAGACAAACAATGTGTATGTATAGTAGATACGAAAACTCTGCTATTTCATCTTTGAGACAACTAAAAGTAAAAAGGATATTCACAAAAGGAATTTTGTTTGCATTTCTCTGCTCCATTACAGAAGACGTTGGCACTTTGGATCTGGCAACTGGAGGAACAGCAACCATAATTAGCTGGTCTGTAATAACAAACACATGAAAACCGCCATTCAGTTCAATTTACATCTCTCAAGATTTTAGATCATCTTTTATCAGTATATTTTCTTAAATAATACTCCCAACTCTATTTGTACCTAAAAAAATTTCTCTTGAGTGGTGGGGTTGTTGGGTGTTATGACTTTCAAAAAGTCTCTTTGAAGTCGCCCTTTTCTAGCCTATGATAAAATCATTATGAGTTAACTTACGTGCAGACAGCACTTTTGAAAGAGTTGAGAGTACAATCTTGGTTGCAGCACTCATCAAGTCCAAACTTCCCTAGGTAGCCGCCATCACACTGTTCTCCCTGATCTATCCTCCCGTTTCCACACAAACTCTCTGTAGCTGACCCTAGAGGTAAAATAGAAAAATAGCAGCTGATCAAAACTATGATTTTATTGACTGGCACTTAAAATAGGTTTGTCTATCTGCAAGCTACTATGGAATCATATGTGATGGCCAATTTATTTAACTTTTTAAATGATTGTATGTAATTATGCAATTATGTGGATTCATTTGTACGGTACTTGTAACAGCACCCCGAAAAATTGAGCCATCACAAGTTTTAATGATTCCAATGTATATTTTCCTTTTGCAATATTTAAAATTTAATTTGCAAGTTTTAAAGTTTTCATCAAAATCAATAATGGCACTAAAAATCCAATTCCATATGATGGGAAATCTCACCAGAGAGGCAGCCAATTTTGGTACTGAGCACTCTTGAAATATAATTAATGCTGCAGCTGGAAAATTTCTGCAAGAAAATGAAATAAGCTATGGTAAACTATATTATAAGTTCAATTTTAAGAAAACTAAAATATTATGATAACCTAGCTGTTTTCCTTTAGACAGGAAATTTACAGAAGGTTGGATTTACACCAGATGGACTGAGAGACAGACTATATAAATCACCATAGAGTGCCTGCAAATCTGGGACTTACTAAATGGATACATCATAACATCTACATGTAATTCTAAATTAGTGGTTAAGGATGAGAAAAATATATTTTCTGAGAAGGTATTTGAACAAAATATAGCATGTTTTGTATTCATACCTAGGTACACATACCCGCTAAGTCGGAATTTGTTGTTCATTTTTAAGACTAATTACAGGAAAATCTTACCTCATTGTTGGAGTCATCACCAGACACAGAGTAGGGATACATCAGGTATTTTCCTCCGAAAAAAAATGGGGCACAATCCCCAGAAGTTGGGTCATGTTCACTCCCCCAGTTGTGTCCTTGGGATAAAAAAAACAAAATACAGGAATAGATACAAGTTATAAGCATTTTTAAAACTGATGTACACAATTAAGAATAAAATCACTGGTATCAAATTTATATAGGTATTGAAATTTACTAAACTATTCTATGAAAGCTTATTTCTAATCTCATTTAATAAAATAGAAACTATATGATCTATACTCACCAAGTTCTGCTCAGATTTAAATTTCATTCAAAACCAGGTAGAGTTGATCATGGAAAAATAAAATAATGTACAACATAAGAATCATATTTCGTTTGATTTATTGAAAATTGAAATGCAATGAATATCTTAATTCTTCTCTATTCACATACTGAAATATATCATAAACAAGAGAAAAGCTGTCAATGTGACAGCAAACCGGGTTTTCTTTTGTGTGAACAGTATTCATAATCCATTTGTCAACCCTGAATTGATGTACACTACCTATCCAGAGAATAAGGGTACTCTATATGCAACATTTTTCACAAATAATAAGTTCAACAGCTGAATTTTTTTCATAAATTATCAGAAATCAAAATCCTAGCAATATGCACACCTCTTATATATGTACAACTGATCTGCAAAAGAACAACATCTTCTCTTGAAAACTGTAGGAGGAGTTATCTGTACAAAAGGCATACCCTATATGGAATATTTTGCTAAAAATAACGTTCAACAGCTGGTATTTTTTTTCATAAATTATTAGCAATCAAAATCCTAGCAAAATGCACACCTCTGATATATGTACAATTGATCTGCAGAAGAACAACTTCCTATCTTAAAAAATTGTAGGAGGAGTTATCCGTACAATAGGGGTACCCTATATGCAATATTTTGCCAAAAAATGACTAAGTTCCACAGCTGGTATTTTTCATAAATAATCAGAAATCAAAATCCTAGCAATATGCACACCTCTGATATATGAACAATTGATCTGCAAAAGAACACCTTCCTATTTTAAATACTGTAGGAGGAGTTATCCGTGCAATAGGGGTATCCTATAAGCAATAATAATATGTGGAAGAGAAAGACTGAGAGAATGACTGACCATGAGCAGTGACCAGCTCGGCTTGCCGGGAGAGAACGGTAGAACCGGAGGAATACATGGTGCTGGTGAACCCTGTGTTCAAGGACACCTGCACTCCATTCAGGTAGGTCACTGTGAGGAGAACAAATAGGTATGAACACATACATTACTGTTATAAACATTTGGAAAATGGTGATACAAAATGTTTAAAATTTACTGAATACTTACGGGGAGAGCAGAGACCGCCAATGTCAGTAGCTCGAGAGCCAGCAATATAAGCCAGTCCTAACACATTGTTGTCGAACGGCTGGTGAGTGAAGAGATGAGCCAGGCAGAAATCGCTCCACTGATTAGCAAGGCTACTGAAACTCTGTATAAAGGGGAGTAACTCTTATATGAACAAATCTGATGTAGCCAAGTTATCAACTAAATAATGGTTTGTCATACATGTATGATCAAACAAGACAAAGACTTACATCAAGAAGGCCTTTAGAGTTACTTCTCCAAGGCCCATTCTCCATATTGTAATGAAATACACCTCCGCTGACTACCGTGGGGGAAGTGTGAATGATCATCTAAAACCAAGCATTGTGTTAAAGGGGAGTAACTCTTATCAAATGCAGAATCATAAATTCAAACTTGCAATTATTTTTTTTTCAAATAAAGAATGCTTAAACAGTTAAACGGGTTTGAATTCCTTTGACTCACCTCAGAAATAAGAAAACCTAATCCAGAATATCCACCAAAGTTTGTGCTCTTGTAAATCAGATTGGCTTTAGCGATCACACTAGCCTACAAAACAATGTCCTGTACCATTAAATACCTGACAGAATAAGAGAAACAGTACTTTGCATGCCAAAAATTGAAATTACCATATGCAGTAAGGAGGTTGTTTACTATTTGAATTATGTTTATAGTAACAAGCACTGATAAAAAACATTACAGAAATAAATGAATGTTTTTACCATGTAGTTTGCTGTTGTGTACTTATTGCTATTCCCCATGCTCTGGAAGAACTTGTAGTCTGCTACGGTGATCAGTCGACAGTTTACGTTGCTCGCACGCTTTGTTCTATGATGATTGTTGTCTGCAGGATTGACAAGAATAGTGAATACATGTATATTATAAACTGTGATCTTATACCAGTACATTCTTTTATTGGTTTCTTTTCAATCATCTAGCAAAATTTCAAAATATCAACAAAATATTAACAGTAAGTATGCAAAGCATGATTCCGAGAGCCATCACCTGTCAATCTAACTGAAATGAATTTACATTTTGCACAAAGGGTACACTTCCTAAAGGTTGAAACCAAAGTTTTTAATTGAAATTATCAAACTGAAATTTTCTACATTGTTATGCAATCTGCAAAAGATGAATATATTTTTCAAGCACATAAAGCATGATATCAGATGACAATCCTATGTTAACCAGATGATATGTAGTTTGCCCTCAATGCAGATATGTTTGCTTGACCTGATTTCAAATAGACAAAGCATTGTAAATATGATGAGACACCAACCTTCCATATGTTTTGAGAACATAATTTCTTTGCTATCATGCTTCCCATTTTCATGTGTAGCTCCACAGAAGTTGTATCTGTAAACAAATCAAAATAACAAGTCAAGTTTACAGTAGAAATTCAGATTTAAAATACCTCACGTCTCTTTGAAACACTCATAGATACACAGAAAAAAGATCTAGCTCTTGTCTAAAGATACATACCCACTGGAGTTTGTTCCAGTGTTTGGCCATTTCATGTCTTTGACTGAGTACATAATCATTCCAGAGCTTTTCTTTTTGGACCTCATATGTCTCCATTCAGGCTAAAAGCCAAAAGATAAAAATTGAAATTGATGTTTATAAAGTTGTAATTAAAAATATGCACCTGCCACTGACTTTTGATGATTTACTGACTATAGCAAGATAATATTGCAGAAGGAAAAAGGTAGTGATTTGATTATAATTTGCAATAAATTGAAGTCATCAGTGTTTGTATTTACAGAGAATAAAAACAACCTTTTTATCACATTATATGTTTGTAACATAAACTATGTACTAATTCAAATATTGTTTGACTTCTAAATAGAATAAGACTGGTTGATATGCATGGGTTAAACTAACAAATGAATTCAAGTTAAGCAGTAAAGCTATCTCAATCAAACTTTGAAACTGATCTTTGTGAATTGAAAGGTTGAAATATATATTTCTTTGAAAAGTAAATTCAACAAGAAGAATTTCATATTGCTTTTGCAATGCATATAGTTTAAATGTTAAATTTATATTTTGAATAAATCTGACTGAAATCAGATCCGCAATGCTCCTGTTTATCAGATCCTCTCTAAAGATCATATACCGATTATCATATTAACAGGAGCATCCAGGATCTGATTTTAATCAGATTGATTCTGAGTTAACAGAGAATTTTATATCATTTTCATAAAATTTTCAGATTTATTATTGAACAATATAGCAAAATTAACTTTGTGAGTTAATATCCTGCATTATGCAGTATCTCTTACAGTATCAGGATTTAGTGAAACACTCAAAACATATAACACACACATACATCTACCTCACCTCTACAACAATGTCTTCCCCCTCGGAGCTGATGGTTGCTGTCATTGTATCGTCCTCGTCAAAGTAAGCATGCACATTGCTTTTCTTGTCACCTAAAGATACAAGCAGTCTCAAATAAATTGTTGCAGGTCAGCTGTCTATCATATTACACTTAAAAGAAAAAAACCAACCACGAAACCCATTGAATTTTTTTCTTTATGACTTATTCTTTATTAATCTTTATAAGAACTCTTATCTTTCATGATTATTATAAATTCATATCTACCAAGTATATTTTTCTTCCCAAACTAAATTAACATACCTTCAAGTACACCCTCAAAAAAGTTATTTTTGTTGAACATAAATGATTTTCTTCTACCATTTCCATCATCAAACACTGTCTTTAAGTCGTCAGCAAACAATCCTGTTACCGGTTTCAGAATAACAGAATAATTTCTGGAAGATAAAAATCACAACGAATTGGTCAAATCGTGTCCAAAGAGACCAACAGGTTATGAATTGTGTATATTTAACTTACCGTAATATAAATTATGTGTAATATTGACATACCTTTTATTTCCAGCAAACTTTACCCTCTTTCTTGGCACTGACATACCAGACACGTCTCTCTCAGATATACTATGTATCTCAAAATCTGTGACACTGTCATATTGACTAAGGGTTTGAGTCAAATCCCCTGCAAATTACATTTTCAATATTCAATTTCAGTTGACACGTAACATAATTGGTTCTCAGTCACTGGATATTTTTGCATGGATTATCTGTGCTTTTGTGTAATATTATGCAATACATTCCAAAACAGATATGCATGAAATAATAAACCTAACAAAAGGCAGTCTTAGTTTCTTTTTTTTATACTGAACAATTTCAATTTTTTGAATACATGAATTTTGTATAATTGTGTTGCACAGAGAGAGAGAGAGAGAAAGAGAGAGAGAGAGAGAGAGAGAGAGAGAGAGAGAGAGAGAGAGAGGTAGAGGTATTCATAGTCCTTGTTGATAAAACTAAAATATTTGCACCTTTACTCAGTGTAGCAAGCATAAACTTAAGGCAATATACTAAAGCTGTTTTATTGTTGCGATTATACTTAAATTCTAATGGTATACATTTATATTCTTAATAATGGACATTATCCATGCTATACATATTAGACTTTGATCTGTTTAATGGTAAGACAGTCTGACTGCACTATAGCATTGATCATGAATCATGATTTTTTGAAGTATACAGTCTCATAACTGCAGCGGTGTGTGCATACAAATTGAGTCACGCACGTTATGAAAATTTGCATGCACACATCGCTGCAGTTATGAGACTGTATACCGGTACTTTAAAAAATCATGATTCAATGCTTATATTTACATTTTTAGAACTTCATACTTTGTCTGCAAATGTGATTTGTACCTTAAAATTCCTATCTTATCCAAAGGAAAGTTCATATGAATGGAAGAGCCACAGTAACAGCCACAAGTGTGAACATTGATTTTTGCTAGTGACATTGCAATTTACAGTGTTCAACGTTTGTGACGTCATAATAAATTTAAACTTGTCATTTTAACCTTTGAGTACCCTGTGTGCATTACAGTGTTATAATTGCCGTAGCTTTCAACACACTTTACAAGCAAAAAATATAAGGAATGTAAATATAATTAATTTAACATCAGAAGTGCATTTATAAAAAAAAAGCTATAATTTGTGTTAAGGTGGCTCAACTCAGAAGAAATTAATTAAGTTACTTGATTATGATAGATATAACATGATGTATAAGAGGTATATCTAAATTCAAACGCCTCAGGCAGATACGAATTAATAATCTGCAGTTCTACATATATTAACCACTTAAATATGATGAACTTCAGCTTAATTGATTTTTACAAACAAATTAACAAAACATAAAAAAATTGCCACCTTGTGGCGTACATTCTTAAAAAAGAACGTGTCTTGGGGTACCTTATATCATTATTCAATATTCAAACTGTGTTAACTGACAAAATTATTTGGAAAATTCTTTCGAACTGGTACGTTCTACTCATGATCTTAACTATGCAAATTATACATGTACATGCACATGCAAATGCTAATCTAGCCTACATGTCGGTCATCGGGTACAATTTTGCAAAAAGGTATAGAACATTCACTCCCTTCTATTGCACTTATGAGTAAAAACATACCTGATACTTGTCCAATAACCACTGAAATATGAACGATTAAAGTTATAACACTTAAACAAGCCATATTTATTTAAGTTTGTAGACTGAACAGTGAACAAGTTTGTATTGGATACGCCATCAGTGTTAATCATTTTTGTGAAGAATTTGCCATTCATTTTCTTTGATTTAAACGTTTAACTGACTAAGAAAATGTTATAATATTTCTATGCAGAATTGCAAAACCCGGAAAACTTCATTTGTATAAATAAGGTTGCTCATAAATAAAGTACAATATTCTGTTCAGAGAATTTCTTTATTTTTTGCGTTTAAAAAAAAGTCATTCTACCTGTTAGACGATTTTTCGATTACAAATACTGATTTTTCAGATTTTACATCGTTCACTCGAGTGGAAGGTTTCAGAAGTCCGTTTTAGTCTCTTTTTTAAAATTTGAATTGATCCCTTGTTCGCATAGATATTTTGGGATATCTCTAATGCTTATCATATTTTTTTCTTGTTTGCTAAAGATAATCTTATGACTTTGCGGCAAGGTATCAAGGGTCCTACACTGTAACAAAGATGTTCGTTGATCTCATTGAGTGCAACATTGTAATAGGCCTACTGCAGCATTAAAACGACCCATTTTTTTTGGGGGGGGGGGGGGGGCAGTCTTACAATATTTGATCGGTATGTTAATTTCTAATTTCTACAAAACAATTTTTAACACTGTCCAATCATTTTCTATGATAATTCAATGTTAATTTAAAGATCACCCCCCCCCCCCTTTGTTAACTTGAATTGCTTCAAATGTACTTGCTACACCAAGACGTTAACATTGTTTCCCCATCAATAAAAGGGAGTTATATAACAAATTTTCCCCAGCGGCATACAACGTTGTACTAACGTTGAAAAAACGTTGATTATGGTTGACGACGTTGAACAACCATGCAAAAACAACGTTACACGATGTTGGGGGGGGGGGGGGGGCTAGGGAAGTCTTAGACCCCCCCCCCCCACTTTTTTGCAAAGTCTTTTTTTTAAATTAGTCTAGCCCCCAGCCCCGCTTTCAATTTGCCTCTAACGCCACTGCCCTAGACTCCATATTCTATATAATGTATCCTTCGCTACGCCACCATTTTCTCTAGCCAAGGGTTTCCGATACACTACGCTTCTCGAGAAGCGTGATGTACATGCTACGACAATGACTTTTATCATTTAATTGTACAACATAGGAAGCCTGTCTGAAACCGCCATTTCCCCCGGTCCTCTGCCACTTTCCTCCGCCACTTTACCCTTTCGTGTGCAAGACTATGATTTCTATAATGTTTGCATTGGTCACTGTTCATGTGAAAGAATTCCAATACTTTGATCGGTTTTAGTTTCTATCATTTTATCTTTTATACCTTGTTATTACTTGACCGACTGATTTTCTTGGGAAAAAAAATGATTTTCTTCTTATTCAATTTGTAATGTGATATTCTTAAGCAAATTTTGTACTTAATCAAGTGCTGCTATAAATGCCATACCTTCAACAATACTGTGCAGTTTGTACTGTTTTATGTGAACATCATATGGCTTAGGATTCTTATTTTTAAAAATTTTGACCCCTGAATCTGGTGTTATCGTCCGCCTGACGTTGAAGCAAAGTGAGTTAACGTTATATAACGGCACTGCATGTCCCCCTCAATGGTCTCAGACAGTACATATTTAGAACTATGGCGTATATATATGTTCATGCATGTTTGTGTGAATTTTATTTTTCAAAAATTGTGCTTTAACTATATATTTTTTTTTTGCCTCAAGGTTTTTGGCAATTCACAGAAAAAAACCCATAGATATATTGATGTGTTCAAACTAAATTATGATCATTTAGCTTCATATGTGTTCGGCGAGTTTTGTTAAAAACGTATGATAAGATTTGTATAAATTATTCAATTTTATGACAGTGCTACTGCATCATTTACCCCAAACCTTTTCCTTTTTCGTAATGGCCACAAAGCCCCCCCCCCCCCCTCCGCCGCCAAAAAACCCAACAACAACAAACAAAGTGGGTTGTTTTACCTTTCCTTGAGGACAGAATGTTACTTGATTAATAACGTCTTCACCAGTAACCTAGATACATCTTATTTACAATTTCATTCAGACAATATTTGGATCATGCCCACGCCTGTGTCAGCAATAGTGGCAGCTGGTTAAAAGAAAGCCAGCAATTCAAACAAGAAAGATTAAAGCTGCGCATCCACATATCGATGCCTATTTGTATCGGGCCAGCAATGCATTTATAAAACAATCAGGAAAAAATATGTGATGTACCTTTTAAGAAATATAATATACTAGTCATGATCGGCGATACTAATTTATTCAATTCAAGGAAAGGTTTGGGCTCCGTGAACCAAGCGACAAGCACAAACACAAAGGATTACCATCTAACAGACCGCAGTGTAATTTATTACAACTCGGATGTCAATATAATTTCTGGACACTCGACATCTGTCCCATCGATTAATAATTTTACGATCTCCATATAGTTTTGTCTATATTGCAGCACATTTCATTCATATAATACGAGATCACGTGGTTCGGTTCGCCAACAAAAACAGTGTCAACTGCGAGGCGGCCTGATTACATGTTTAAATCTTTTAAGAAACAGTCGATATGAAGTTTGATGATATTCTTAAAGATGTCGGAGAATTCGGGAAATATCAGAAAGTGGTTTATTTCCTTCTGTGCCTTCCATCGTTTGCTACTGGACTTTTCATGATGCATTTGGTGTTTGTAATGGAAACCCCGAATTACAGGTAAATGAAAAATTTCACAAAAATTAAAATAGAATGTAGTTTTATTTTTCTTTCGGTTTTCATACATCAGATGATAATGGTTTTGGAGTTCACAGAAAGCTTCAACAGCAAAATAATACCAAGTTAAATCCACCTAAAGTATTCAAAAGGAGAGGGGGTGGCACATGTGAGGACAATGCCCCACAGGTAATGGTCTGTTTACAAACAAAAAATGGATATCAGATAAGGCTTGCAATGAAAGTAGAATCAATACACGAGCTAGGGCAATGACCAAGCTAGGACCACGCATTGTTTATAGATTTATAGAATGAACCATCATCAAATATCAAACATGCGATTGAAAACAGCTGATAAACAAAGAAATGCACCCTCTTATTAATTAGTTATTTGCCTCTGATCTTTTTATGATAAAAATCTTAAAATGAGGTTGACACGGTTTCCCTTCAGGCAAAGATATAATTAAGACAATGGAGTGTTTCCAAACGCAGTGAAAATTCAGCAATACAGCGAAGAATTTGATGTTACAAAGTAAACAAAATGAAATAGTCACACGAACTTAATTGTGCCATCTATTGTACTTGCATGTTATATTTGCACTAAGATATATCTCTTTCGTGTAGAATTGACGGTTTGAAGTAGCCCTATTCATTTATGCAAAAGAGAGGGAATCGGTAACCTATTTCTATTTAATTCGGATTTTGTATATCAGTCAAAATTAATTATCATATAATTACCATTAATACAATATTTTTGGCAACAGCTACTGTAAACACTCGTGATGTTATAGTCACGCGTGTTGTCTTTGTTTGAACCATGTGCGTTTGTTATTATTATGGTACTATTTTCGTTGTGGATATTCTGTCACAACCACTTGTAAATGAATTAAAAGGGTTCGTTGGCTTATCACGAGTGCAAAATATCTTTAGCCGTATACACGATAAAGTGGATAAATCCAGAGAAAACTGCTCTAGACGAGCAACACATTTAATGTAAGATAATATTGTACCGGGATTTTTTTTAAACCTGGTATTTTTTAAATGCATGCAAATACAATGGTTGTTACCATGACACGTTTAACAATCAGGCACGTAGCATCGTTTTTGAAAGTGGGGGGGGGGGGGGGCAGTTTCATCCAAAAAATCTTGACAAGGAAAAAAAAAGTAAAGGGAAATAACACTTTCCCAAAATCTTCAAAATCCTAATGGGGGGGGGGGGGGGGGGCTGGCGTAGTATATAACTTCAATTTTAATCCTAATTTCCTTATTTTCATATCAATTTTTTACATCTACCAAAAAAAAGTGGGGGGGGGGGGGTAACTCCATGATAATTCAATTTTTTATGTGTAAATTTAAAAAGGTAGTTGCCGCGAGAAAAAGTGGGGAGGGGGGGGAGCAGGCTCCCCTGGCCCCCCTGATGCTACGTGCCTGACAATTATATCTTAGTTCGAAAGGCAATGTCATTTGGTTCTTTAGATATCTTGATTTGAAAACAAATTATAAGTTCTTTTTTTTTATCGTTGAACCTGGAATGTTTTCTTCCTCACATCTGAAGTTGTCAAGAACTACCCCTCTCTCTCTCTCTCTCTCTCTCTCTCTCTCTCTCTCTCAGAACGTGACGACCTGGTGTTTAACTAAATCCTAATTAACCCTATTTGGAGTTTGAACGGGTTAGTTTTTAAGAAAAGAATAAATCACGATTACTGCATTTTTTTTTCAGAGACATATATAACATATATTTGTTTATATATGTCCCTGACTTTTTACAGATGCAAAATTGCAGACTACCCGGATGACACATTTGGTGTTAAGGATCCCGGGCATCAACGCTTGGTTGAAATGACAATCCCTCGAGATTCAATGGGCGATTATGAAAAATGCAGTTTTTATTCCTACCAGACAAATAGAACAATTCTTATGTTCAACAGCTCAGATCTTCAAGAAAATTTCACTATCGGTGTCAACGCAACCCTTCAGAAGTGCTCCGAATGGGTTTACGAAAAGTCGGTGTTTAAAGAAACTTACACCTCCAAGGTATTTTTCAATATTTGGTACACGAGATGGTTTTATTGTCTTTGTATTTGTTCTCATGCATGAGAGCGAAGAATACACAAAATAATAATACAAAACACGCTTTGCAGCACAACCTTGTTTGCGATGACGCCATATTGGTATCACATTCCCGGATGATTTTCTACCTCGGGGTGCTCGTCGGTGACATTGTGTTTGGGTGGTCATCGGATAGGTCGGTTCATGCTGCCATTCTTACAGATACCAAATGTCGGTCAATCTTTTCAAATGGGGACAGTGGTTGAATTATTTTTCTCAAACACACACCTTTCCAGATTTTATGGGGATATAGTTTTCTATTTATTTAAACTTTTACATTCACGCTGAATACATGTATTCAGCAACCAGTTCTCGCAACCTTTACAGTGAATCATTCAAAAAAGAAGAAAATACAAATAAAGATTAATATCTGATAATTATTATATTCTCTTGATTCTCAATTTTTAAGAGTCGGGAGGAAGATAACAGTCTGTGTTGGACTTCTGCTGCTTATTGTTGCCGCGTTTGCTGTCAGTTGGGCCCCAGAAATAATCAGTTTTACCATCCTAGAATTCATTATAGGAGGCACAAACCACGGCTCCTTTCTCTGCACGAATGTTCTTGGTAAGGGCGAGGACTGATTAACGTTCATTTATATGAATATATAATTATAACATATATAGTCTATAAGTTTATAGAGTTGATACATAGTGCAAATGCATACGTTGTAAGTATTAGCCTTCAAGAGAATGCACAAGGAATCAGTGAAACAAAAGCATACTAGCTCGTTAAGTTTGCGTGAAGAGAATACCAAATTCAGATTTTAATTATGTTGTGAAATATTTGTACAATGATACAGTAATCCATTAAATCAGCTGATTGTGATATTCTCGGACATGTTTACGTATCGGATGTAGGTCACGTGCGAAACTAATCATCCCATTGATCCTAGGTATACACGTGCATGTACTCTTATGATTTCTGTCTAATTAACCCACATTTGTTTTGATCTTCAAGGTCAGGAATTGGTTGGCCCGTCCAAGAGGAAGTACACGGGTACAATTCAGCACATGTTCTTTTCCATTGGCTTGGTATATCAAACTATAGTCTATTACTTCTCACGTGACTGGCAGGTCTCGTGCATAGTTCTGGCAGCATCTTGTATCATTTTCATCCCATACTGGTGGTACGTGGGCTATTACTTTTTCAATACATTTTTCGTTCAAGTACAGTTGTTACAAACATTTATTTCCCCTTTTTGAAGTAATCAATTTCGTCTTGATTTTAAAAACTTTTCATGCATGATTCTTTGTCATTGAATTGTAAGGTTGATCCCCGAATCTCCAAGATGGCTGATCAGCCAAGGACGCAACGAAGAGGCCAATGCCATACTCCAGAAGATGGCCAAAGTGAATGGAACTAAAATATCGCCGGATGTCGTGGCGAATCTCACTATCAAGAAAGAGAAGACGGGTAGCTTTAAGGACCTCCTTAAAAGCAAGACAATGTGCCTTAGAGCGGTCATTCTGTGTTTCAACTGGTATATAAATATGTACAACTTTTTCTTAATACTGAACATTAATGATGATAGAAAAAGGTTAAAAACTGCACACAGTTGCAATCTGAACATTTCAAAATTCTGTTCACTAACGATAAAGGTTAAGCACATAAGCAAAAACATACAGTACATATACTCATTGAAAGTAAAACATCCTGCAATTTGAAGGTAGAAGGTGTTCTTTAGGTACCATACATTCTTTGTGATCGTGTTTTTCTGGGCTTTACTTTAGTCCGAGATATATCAGCAATTATTCACTTAATCCACAATTTGTGTGAGACGCATTTTTGCCTTGCTCTCTATCCAGGATGGCAGTTTGTCTGATGTATTATGGGGTTACCTTTAACGCTGGAAACATTGGCGACTTTTACCTGAACTTTTTCTTGATGGGCATTGTGGAATTTCCAGGAATTCTTTCCACTATTCTTTTAATTGATCGGATAGGTAGAAAGAAGATGCATCTAATGTGCATGATGTTAGGGGGCATAGCGTGCCTTTGTACCATATTCACCGTCACCTTCGCCAGAGAGAGTAAGTACCTCAAAGAACCTAGCACTGAAAAACTCCTATTATATACAACAATGAAAATCGATATATAATTGAAATACCAACTAATTGGCAAAAATTGCTAGTTGACTGATTTCACTAATTTATTGTAGCATTGAGACCACTGACCATCGCTCTGGCAGTGATTGGCAAAATGGCTTCCTCCGCCGCCTTTGTGTGCGTCTATATATTCACGGTGGAACTCTTCCCCACTGTCATCAGGAACGTGGCCCTAGGTGGAGGGTCCTGTTTTGCAAGAATAGGGAGCATGATCGCGCCCTATTTTGTAATGCTGGTAAGTTGGCTGTAAAATTAAGCTTGTCCGTTCGCATGTCGGTGCTTTCTCATGAAGGAACAGGTTGATATTTGGCACCATAGGGCATAAGAAAGACGCGAAAAAAACTCTAAAATCTCCCTTTAAAGGGACTTGGACACGATTTGACTTTAATTTTTCAAATTTTATTTTTCCATTTTCAATGTTTATACTAATAAATATAGAAGTTTATAATGCTATGTCAAAATTTGAAAGTCAAATATCAAATTATAAGCAAGATACAGAGTTCACAATTCTTTGTTTTGTAAACAAAGCTCAATATTGTCATTTTTTACATATGTGTTGTATTGGTGTAAGTTTCAATCAAATGTATCTTTCTTTTGTTGATAATAGTATTTATGAAGATAATGAATTAGTTTAAATTGTTTTTACGTGTCATTTTGTCTAAGAAATGGTAATGTTCTACATTACATTTTTTGTAAACACCTATAAGACTCGAGCTTTGTTTACATTACAACCAATTTTTACCTCTGTATCTCGCTTGTAACTTGACTTTAACATTCAATATTTTGGTCAATCATTTAAAATGCACCAGTTAACCATTTTATACATAAAAAATAAAAATAAAAATTTTGATCTTAAATCGTGTCCAAGTCCCTTTAACAAAAGACATTTTTTTATCGCAGGGTATGTCGATCGGAGGAGCTATCGGGGAAGCCTTGCCTCTGGTCATTTTTGGTGCAACCTCCGTTATTGCCGGTCTTATGTGCCTTTATTTACCGGAAACGCTGAACCAGAGGCTTCCGGAAACCATTGAGGATGGAATCAACTTTGGAAGGTACCTGGAAATCACGGAAAATATAAACACACTCTCTCTCTCTCTCTCTCTCTCTCTCTCTGAACAACATTTTCATATCGGGTGTTTTCTTCCCTAAAACAGAGTTAAAAAGACAATGGTCGTTGAAAGAAACGGAGTTGACGAGACACAGAAAAACCTGGTCGGTGACACAATAGACAACGACGAACTCTAGGATCCTGTCGACGATGTTACCAAAGATTAAATGTCCACATGCCTGTGTTCAGTCTGCTTCTGAAAAATGTCGTCTATTGGAAACGTAAGCTGTACATGTATATATTGATTTGCAAAATGTATACATCACTTACGGCTTTGCAACAATTTTTTACAAAGCGCGTACATGTATATAGATACTCTATGCTATCTCTATACACTATATGAGGTTTCAATCTATTTGTACTTTATGATTTATAATTTGATATGAATTTTTAAAATGGGAGTTTTATCCGTCATTTTTGCTGCAGACGAAAACATAATGTGTGGGTTTTTTTACACATTGCGTTGCGACAATGTGTCTTCTTTGCAAATGCAAGTTGTATGATTAATTGTTATATACCGTATACAACTATTTTTTATTAGAATTAATGTGCATATTGTACATACAATTATTTGTATTTTATGATTTGTATTAATTTTGTGATTTATAAAACCTAATACAGAAGAGAGTTCTGTCATTATTTGTCTTGAACAATTAAGGAAGGCATGGTTTGCGCATCTTTTGGTGGGATCACTGATACCATGAACTTTTGCAACAACTTGAATTCTGTTTCATATTCTGGCCCAGAAAATTTTGCTACCTAAATGTTACAATGTTCTGTAAACATCTCTCTCCAACTCTATCTACCTCTCTCAGCCCCAACTTTTGGGGCACCGTTTCGAAAGCAAGGTCCAGTACCTTGGATATAAAAATGATTAAAAGCATTAATTTGCTGAAGAAAAAAATCTTTGAACCGATTCTTGATATGTAAAATTTATTTCAGTCATATGTATCAAAATTGATTCGTAATATGATCACAGACAAAGACAGTTGAAAATGTAAATATTGCGGAAACATTATATAAATAGTGCCTGTTTGGGAGGATAACAGTTGAAATTGACACCCCGAGAAAACCATTGTCAACCGACGCGAAGCGGAGGTTGACAATGGTTTTCGAGGGGTGTTAATTTCAACTGTTATCCTCCCAAACAGGCACTATTTATTTTATTATACTGAATGTCTTTATTTTAGAGAAATTTTTAGTGCTTTTGTATGGAAATGACGTGAATTCTACGGCGAACCGTACGCGCACAATTTACGCGCATGTAACAATTCGTTGTGTCACCCGTTGCCAAGTGTGTTGCTAACGCTATGGGTAATAGAACGGATTATCACCTGCGTCTAAACCAATCAGATTTCAGTATTTAACATGAAAGTATAATAATGAACATTGACGTACAACTATCAAGGTCCAAAGTTAAAATATAAACTTCTAGAGTATTTTGATGTTTTGAAATACAAAAGAATATACGTGTATATTAACAGATCGTTTCATCAGCTATTACCAGTTTGCACTACAATTGTCAAGTCAAATAAAACTTCTGAGCACATGTAAATGCATTAATTGGTAGTTCTTGGTATATACTTACTTATTCTCACGTAGTGTATCAAATGAAAAAAAATCTGTTTGATCGAAAACAAAAAATTATTGTTTAATTGAAAAATTATGTTGAACGATTACAACAATTTTTATAAATGTGGTTAGTGTTTCTGTTGTCCTACATGTACATCACAGCTGTCTCTCTCTCTCTCTCTATTGCTGTAGTTGGAATCACCATTAAGTCCTTTAGATAGCAGATAAGATAGTCAACTATTCGCTTCTGATCCATAAATGTGACCTAGAATTGACCACTATGAAATCTAGTAAGTTTTTTCAAACAAAGAAACGTGACATGTCTATATTATTTCCCTATTTGATTTTGGCATCCTAATGTTTTTTCAGGTGTTCTCGCCTTGGCGATTTTCTTAACCACCTTAATTGAAGGTATTTTTTGTCTGAAAAAATATATACTTTTGTTTACTGGGTCTCAGTGTAACGTGGTCTGTTCGAGTCCGTTAAGAGCATTTCTGTGTATATTTCCTCTGATATACACTGTAGGTTCTCTGGCGGCTGTGTCATGTTTTAACTGTCCGGACAGAGTTGCTTACCCTCGGGATTGCCCGTTTATTACAAGATGCGGGGACCACGAGGTATGTTGTTGGATATATATGGTATATTCACACAAATAACAGGTTTTTTTTGTTAAATCCACACATTCCGTCTAAATTGGTTTGTACAAAGCTATATATAGCTCCATACAAATGTCTCGGCCGTGGAAATGAACATATTCACTATCAAGCATGTCATTCAATGACGTAATACGAACATTTTTAATCTACATGTACTTCATGCGTGGTTATATCAGAAAATCGTCTTTTATACTACATGCTAGTAATTATAGGAACTGGGTTACTGCACGCAACGTAGTGCATTTGCAAGTCATCGCCCTGACCCAGGGGCCATAAAACTTCAATAGAGGAACTCACATTCGATGCCTCACTTTTATAAAAGGTTTATAAAGTGGGAAAGTGAGAATGGAATCAAAAGTTTACTGGCCTCGGCGCCTGGTTCAGACTTCATCAGAGCTTTGTAAATAGCAGCATTTAATAATAATTTTATAGGAACGGGATAAATATATCAGTAACTTTATATTTATATTTTCATTGTCTTTGTCTGTGATAACAATACGAATTGATTTTGTAATATATATGGTCCAACACAGTTCACCAATGATTATTTTGATGTTGAATCGTACAATTGCTGAAAAATTTTACTAATTAACGTACCGGTAATAAGGAAATATTCCTTGAAAATTATGAGGCGATCAAATACGATTGCGCGTGATCAAATCTATCATAAAGCCTTTCAGGTACTACATTGGGTTTGATTAGCCCCGACCGTATTTGATCACCTCGTAATACTCAAAGTATGATTCCTTAAAATTATAGAGCATAACTGTATTACGTTGTAGTTATCAAATACATTTTTCTTTTAATTTCAGGTGTGTTTCGTCGACCAGTTTGTCTCCCCAGACGGGAACATCTTCTTTAGAAGTGGCTGCAGATCAAAAGCCGTAAGATTTTTACAAACTTCAATCCATAAAACCCGCCCTGATCCGTGGAAACATGGGTCCATGGGCCTGATAAGTTAACCTGAATGTAATAAATCCTAGTGTGTTTGGTTGGTTATGTAACCGTGGGTTTCTCCTCGAAAAAACCCCACACACAGCCATTTATTTACTTCTCACCTTAATCACTTGCACACAACCTTTCATTCTATCACTAGCAATATTGTTAATGGAAATATTTATAATAAAAGAACTTACTTTCTAAGGTCACTCTTTGATTGCTAGAATTGAAATAAATTATATAAAAAACAAACTGAACTCTCTAGGAATTTGACCCTAGAATAACCAATAGAAATCCAGAATTCTTGTTATGACCAATAGACTGTCACTGACCTCTAAACTAGTTCTTATGTAAAACTGGTCCTAATGAATATTAAAAATAAGCCAAAAAAGATAACTCTAATGAAAAATTAGTAAGTTCATGCTTAGTGAAATTAGTAGTATGTAAATGTACTAGCTAGCTACATGGATAATGTATAGTTTAACGTTGAAATTGTTTTATTTATTTCCAGCTATTTACCTGATATTAAAAAAAATTATTTCTTAATTTATTTATTTACAGTTGATAACCATTAAAATAACACATTATCACAATTACTTTTCATGGATAGTAAGATTTATGTTAAGGTGGCAGATTATTTTTTATGGGGGAGAGAGGTGTTGTATTCTATGATCAATATAGCCATGCACCTTGAGATAATCAATTTTACGATATTGAAAATTCAAACTTAGGAATCATGGATTTCATTTCATTTTACCCATAACATGAACCCTTTTGGGGTATGGATTTGACATTTACAATACTAGTACATGTCACATAACCCTGCTAATATGAAACATCGGGTCAAGATGGGCATGGAAGTTTAACAAGAAACTGATATTACTTAATTACGACGCACGATGAAAGACAAAAAAAGGAGTCCGCAATAAGCGACTCTGGTGACCAAAAATACAGCTAGAAACTCTGCATCATTTAGATGTGCGGACTAGGGGGTAGGCGGGATATCTCCCCCGAGAAGAGACAAGTGGGGGTGGGCGGCGAGATCAAAGTCTGCGAGAACTGCTGCTCCTCGGACCACTGCAACTACGGCGGCTGTGGACAGGATTGTGAGTAGGCAACCAAATATTAATATTAATTAACTTAATAAGTCCAATGAACCTTTGTATCTTTGAGCAAAGACTAATGGAGAGAAATCTGTGCACTTTGTTTCAGCTCTTCCTCCTCCCAGTAAAAGGGGTCCCATATGCTACAACTGTTTCCAACAGCAGACCGAGGCTGGCTGTAACAGGATCACGGTGTGTCCAGAGGATTGCGTAAGAACGATTTCTCTACAATATCGAACTATGATAATACCTCTATAAACCAGCCTATATGTAGCATGATAGTTTTTTCTGAATTACCCCACAGGAATGCCATATCATGCGGGCCCCTGACGCCAACTATGATTTAGCCTACACAACGGGATGTGTCCGTAAATCGGTATGTATATGTATTTTATCTCAAAATAAGGGGCCATCGTAAACGTGTTGTATGTAAGAGTCTGCACTCAGGGCGAGCGATCCCAACACTAGATTAACTGCAGATCGGATCTACTACCGCTTCAGACTTGTCATGCGAGCCATTTGGGATCATCATCCGGGTCATCTTCGGGACCAACCTCGGGATCAACAGCGGGTCCTCCTGTGTCTGTGGTAGGGAGGAGAATGATCGAGAACAACTACAACCTGGCCCCTAGAGCTGCCGAGAAGCGCGCCGGGTTCTGTTTCACCTGCTGTCCAAAGGACCTCTGTAACCGGAACTGCTCAATGGCCCATGCGCACGCAGCATCAACCACACCCCCACCGACAACAACCTCCACTTTGACAACAACAACTAGTACTACAACCGTTCCAACAACAACAACAACAACAACAACAAAAACCACAACAACACCAACAACAACAGCTAGTACCACAACCGTAACCACCACAACAACGACTTCTCCAACGACGACAACAACCTTACCCACGACGTCAACAACCTTACCCACGACAACAACTTTACCGACGACGACAACAACATTGCCAACTACCACAACAGCACTGAGTGAGTACCCGTACTTCTTCAAAATGAAACTTTTTCACGTTTCATTTCGATAATCATGTGATTATAACCACTTGATACACATTGCATAATCACAATATTAGATATTCAGTAGTATTTTGTGATTTTTTATGAACAAAATTGCAACTGTTCATTGTTTTGAAGTAAAATGAAATGCTCTGCTATGACAGAATGTCCTTCCGATTTCAAGAGGTACTTGAATCACTGCTACTATTTCTCTACGGATATCAAGTACTGGGGAGAAGCCGGACAACTGTGTAAACTAAAGGGAGGATATTTGGCAAAGATTGACGACCAGTTGGAAGAAGATTTCATCGTCAGCGTCATCCAACCTTTGGTCCACAATGGCCAAATACCAGGCGAGTCAATATTTTTGCATTTATCATTGGATTCGTCCGGCTGCCCAAAATTCTAAAATATTCAATCTGAATCAATGGTCTTCAGATAATAAACATTATCTTCCTTATGGAGAGATATTATTAGGTTTTCCCTAATATAATCCGCAGTACTAGTTTATATGCGTTTTGAGATTTCGTCGTTATGTTTCAAATTTTTAATATAACTGTCATCACTATGTGCATACGTCATAGTTATTGGTCTTTCAGGATATGTATGGGGATATTACATCGGGGCCCATTTAGTTCAGGGGGTGTGGCAGTGGTCGGACGGGGTGCCCCTCAACTACACCAACTGGGGGACAAATGAGCCCGACCACCCCGGAGAGCAGAACTTCGGCTTCGTCTTCCTACCGGGACACTATGTTGGAGATTACAAATGGGGCAGTCACAAGGACATGCAGGGAACATCGCGGTTTATATGCGAAAAAGATCTCATCTAATAAACTTACTAGGTCAATATTGTTTGTTTTACGTCAGTGTTACGTGAGGTCAATGTTTGTAAAAGTCGTGCGCGGGGCAATGAACTTTGCCAGCAAGACTACAAATCCCTACACTAGCTTTAACCTTTCAGTGCTCAGAGATTACTTATGCATGCAAGTTTGATATCATTTGCACGTCAAGACCCTGACCATATCCCTGTCTTGTACAATAGTGCGAGTTCTTTTATAGCCATTATATATATATAAAAAACAGAATCTTCTAATATAGTCTTGTATAATTCGAGATTGAAGTCACGGATATTGTTCCAAAGTAAAATTTAAGAACACTTCAACTATCACTGCAAAATCAAACTACTTCACTAGAAACCTTTCTACTACTTTTATTGGTTTCATAAATAACCGTAATTAATGGGGGTGTGACAGGTTAAGCCATGTATGCAGAAACTGAAAATTCAAACACCTTATGCCAAATCAACAGACAAAAATATGCATAAAGAGATTCAGAAAAAATGATTTTTTTTTTATATATATTTAATGTCTTGACATGAACATTGTGAATAGACATTTTTATGTACAGACGTACAGCAGAATTAAGTGAGCAGTAATATCAAATATAATACCTTCAAAATATAAAGCCACAAACAACACAACACATGTGCACAATGAAAATACTGTATTTAAACTTGTTTTTATAAAGAATGCATTCATGTAAAATATGACTACTTTAAAATATGGTTTTCAGAAAATAATTGAGGACTTGTCTTCTATTTATTTCTATGATGAAATCTTAATTTTCTCATTACTTACCCCTGGGTTATAATTTGAACAAACTCAAATTACTCAAAAACTCAAAACTCACTTGAATGTTTTCTCAGGTGAGCCTAAATGTGATGGAATGATAACAAGAATAATTCTATAATAGTAAACTTAACATTATATAAATATATAAACATATAAGTAACATGCCATTAAACAGTGTAAGATTGCATTTACAACCTCATTAGTTCAAATAATTAATACCTTTTATATATTGTATGAAAATGTATAATGAAATTTATGAAAAAAACTCTGGAATTTTGAGTCTAAAAAATTGAAAGGGGGGGGGGTAATCTGTTTCAAATTCAAAATGGCTCTGAAATTGGGTGATGTTGCTTGGTGTTACGCCTGAGTATTTGATTAAAATATATGTCTATATTATGCATATGCAACGTCAAAAAAAGTCTCATATACCTTGTACATCAATTTGATACCAAGAAATTCTTTGTTCATCAACAAACAAGAAACCATGATTTAAAACTAAGAACTAGAGAATAATGCATTACAATTGTCTATAGCCACATTAGAACATGGTTTTAAAATTAACATCGTTACATTTCAACTATTTCAAGTATACAACCCATTACAATAAAAAAAATTAAATTAACTTTATAATCTTTACAACAAAAAGAGAGGTAGGAATCAGAAATAGGTTAACACTAATGGAATGCTTAAAAGATGTAAAAGGTGACATCCCTGAACCATGTGAAGCATGTATGAGACATAAAATTGCACCAACTTTAATTATTCTCAATCGTAGTACAATGTATCCTACAAAAAGTCAGAGGATTCAACAAGCAGAGTACCCTAGATATTTGTTCAAAGTTTTAAATAAAATTGATGAAGATGTTCATCTTTATCAAAAAGTAAATTTTAAGTTACCATACGCATGATCATAATGGGAAAAAAATAAACAAAATATTTTTGATTCTTTGCCCATGAAATGACAAATGTATACCCAATCTGGCATATATATATATATATAAAACCAAAAAATAGTGTTTATAAAGTTTAAAACCATATTAGAAATCATCTAAAAAATGCCTCTACAAAAAAAATCATCATCACTTAAGGTAGCTCGCGGGTTTACCTGACATTATTGTGAATGTTATCAAATGCAATTAATGTAAGGCTGTAAAGATACAGAAAATTGCTATTTTTGTTTTTAGGAAACTCCGAGTCAATCAATGCAAAAATAAAATGCCAGGCAACTACTGACATTATAAGTAAGAAATCGAATAAAACAGTTATCTCAAGCCAAAAGAAATTTAAGAATTTAATCGGTAGTACAGATTACGGAAGTTATAATTGTAAAAAAAAAGCGAAGTTAATGCATACATTCTATTTTAAAACATGACTATAAATGGAAGAGTTCTAACGCACACTCATTCTTTATCTTTATAGAACAAAATATGACTGTCACAATGTATGTGACATCTTTAAATTTTCAGCACTTGATATTATAAATCTTTGTATAAACAGTCATAAACCGCATATAAGCTTTTTAAAATATTTTCTTTTATACTTCTAAATATCTCATTTGTCATTAAAAAAAAAATTATGAGTTTACTATGACGGTCAACTCTTTACGTCGATTCCTATTGTGACGTCAGCAAACCCGCGAGCTACGTTAATTGCTAATAAAAGTCAACAAGAATCATCACTTAATAAAAAGTACAAAATAATGAAAAATCAAAGAGTAGAATTTAAAATACATTTTAAAAATGCCTCTACCAAAAACGATCAACATTACTTGCCTTAAATTTCAACAAAAATCACAGCACTACATGTACTAAAATAGGAATCAAAATCACTGCAGGAAAAACACGAAAATTATGTCTAGGATATGAGTCTTTGGGACTCATCGTCACAGCTGACCCTGGAGTTTGTCTCCGTGCTCATTCTGTTCCGTGAACTAGCAGACGTCATTCTCTCCCCTGACTGAAGTGCATTCTGCCTCTGTAGCCCTAGCAGTCTTTCGGAACCAGGCGACAGAAACACGTCTTCTGAACTCTCCATGTCCCCAAAATCACTGTCATAGTCTGAAGTCATTCGGAGAAGATTGTTGCAATTGCTGATTGAGTTTTCTGTTTCCAGGTCTTTTTGCTTATCTTCCTCAGATTCCAAGCTGTTTTGGAAATCTCCTGGCTTTCCAAGGAAGTCTGCCAGCCTGCCCCAGAAGTGAGGTTTCACACTTTTGTCTGTCCAGTCAAGGAAGGTCTTCCCCATCAACTTGGCTGGAACTTTACACTTTCCAAACTTGATTAAAACCAACACGTCATCCCTCTGTTAAAAACAGTACACCCTTATAATTTAAAATTTATATTAATTCCCTTTATTATAATCTTGAAGTGAGCAATACATATCAGTGGTGTTGAGGACGAATTCATCAATTCACTCTACCAATCAAGTAAAATAATGGAATTGAGCAGTTTAAAGTTACACTTTTGACTTAATTTTATACATCAAGTAGAGCTACAAATACCAATATAATTATCAATGTAAATGCACTAAAAAACAATCAATTTTTATTTTGAGTATATGTGCAAGGTATATAAATGATACATCAGGGCTGCGTTCAAGATCGTAGCTGCTACCTAGGGCTACATAGTTGAATGGTAAGCTTCAAGGTGTCCAGGTAGCGTAGTGGACAATGCACTCGCTTTTCACCGCTGCGACCCGAGTTCGATCCCCGTGATCGACAGAGGTAGTATGTGATAGGGTATGGCGGTCGCCCGCTTGGACACGTGGGTTCTCTCCGGGTACTCCGGCTTCTTCCCACACCAATGACCCCCTCGCGCTAACATCCGTGCCAACGAGAGATATTAATATAAGTTGTAGAACTTGTTTATCAATCGTTGTAAAATAAATAAAGTTCAGTTCAGTTCAATGGTAAGCTAGCCTAGCCGCTACGTAGATATTCGTAGCCTAAATATTTTATGCTAGGCATCAAATTCAAGATGGCCACCTTAGTTACCTCTTTGTAACAAACAGGAAATCTATTTATTTAGTGATATTTTGTTCATCTTTTAAGTTATGATAAATTTTAACATGTATGTTTCCGCTTGAAATAAAAATTATGTCAACATAATAACTAATAAGTCTTTAGTTGAATATTTTTATCTTCAAATCTGAGACCTAGTGGCTAACCTTGCAGTCTGTTCAATTAAACCTACATATCTACGACCTAGCGGCTAGGCTAGCTGCTAAGATCTTGAACGCAGCCCAGATGTGACTTTTCTGAGTGTACATCTACATCTGTATGAGTGTACCTTGACGATGGCCTTGTTGTGGGCTTGCTGAAGCTCGTACTGTCCCCACATAGACTTGAGAAAGTTCTTGGACATCACTATTATTGTCTTCCTGCTTTTGTACACTGCATCCAACACATTTTCAGCTATAGCCATGCCTTTAATATAGTTAAAAACCTTTATATTGAAGAGGTACAACCTTACGCTGAAAAACATTCATTCCCCTTTTCTTATATAATCTGCAAATGAAAAAAGTTTAATTCTGTTTTCTATCTTTAAATCTTTCTGTCATCATATGGTGAATTTCTACCAGCATGAATCTTTCCATCACACTAAATACATTTATATATATATATATATAAGGTATTTCACTACACCTAGACTTATGCTTTTTTAGACACTACGTCACAATATGGTGATTTAAATGTTTTGTTAAACTGTTTGTATCAATCGACTCAGATGTATATTATCATAGCTCAGTGGTTAAATTATCAGGCTTGTGAACGGCAGATATGAGTTTGAATCCGCCAGGGCTTTTGTTTATGTTTACTAAATGAAATTTTTGAAAATATCATTTTCATCCAAAATTGCACTTTTTTTTGCCTATTTGACACATATACTTCTTATCCATCATCCTTTCTATCATAATCAAGTAATTTTCTGCTGATTGGAGAAAATATTTCATGGTTTAGTGAGGCACCTTAACTATGCAAATTCAGAAAATTATCCCTTTCAATTTTAGCATAAACAAAGACTCCTTAATAAAAGGTAAAAATGCTTTTTTACCTGGTACAAAGTCCTTGAAGTCGATGTACACCTTGTAGCCCTCAGCCTCCAGGTTCTTTAACAGCTCCTGTTTTACCCAGTCCTCGTCCTCACTGCTGTAGGAGATGAACACATCATACTCCAGTTCACATTCGGGGACTGTGGACACAGAGGACACAGAATAACCAGACAGAACTAGTGCCTACCAACACTAAACACATCAAGTGTTCATAACATATAGTCCTATGCACTGCATGTACAGGTATGCTTTAAATTAAAATTTCAGATGCCACTTTCCAATTTTGACCTTCATAAAAGCGGTTATTTCATGTGGGTTTTTTTGTGTTGACTTACAAGAATAAAACGCTACTTCAAGTATTCATAATTATTCAGTCCACATTTACTTACCGTCATAGTGCTCTGTATCTGGGGCTGGCCATTCCATTTTCTCTTGGTGCCGTTTTCTGATCAATAAGCCAACAGTCAATAGGAAGAGTAAGAGAACGAACCCACCAGCACCTACACTAATGATGGCCCAAAGTGGCAGGATATTGGTCGGGTCTCCTCCTTAAAATCAAATACACTAGAAATGAGACTGGTTTAATGTAGTGAATATGATAAGCATACTGGTAACTTTCTTACTTTTCTAGATGCATCAAGACATTTTCTAAACTTTACCTGGTTGAGCTATTTCAACAGTGATATTTTGGTGGTCACTTCCAAGAGCATTGCTTCCAACACATTGATAGGTGCCTAAGTCTTCCTCCTAATGAAGGAGAATCAAGAGATACATGAAAACTAATCCTTTCTGACCCGTGCACTATTATAATTTGTGCCAAATGTTGTTACATTTTAACTTTAAAATCTCTAATTTTGTAAACTGTGATGTTTTTGTTCCTCGTGACTTACTGTGGCATTGTTTACAGTCAATAGGAGCATGGACTCTGTTTGGTTGGCACTGGTGCTGAATCCATATGTTGTCTTCTCAGTGTCTGTAAGATCTGTACCATTGAATCTCCAGTTTCTCTCCAACTACAAAATAGACCCCAAAAATTCATAAACATTCTTAGGATGAAAATGGTTTGTTCATGAGCAAGTACATAAGTTCGGATACCATATATCCGGTAATTTTCACATTGATTTAGTTTTGCTTTTTTTTGCGATCTCTTTTAAATCGTAAATAATTAATTACACAGAAATTATATCCTGTATCATTTTCTATAAGAAACTTTTTAATTCGCAAAAAATGACTGACAAATGTTAAAAATGATACAGATTTTCCCCATTTTCGCAAATTTTGTGAAATGCGAAAAAAAATTGGATATATGGTATTCTGATTTTCACTTTAAATACTTTGACTTATATTATTTGCAAATTAATCCATTTTTTTGTCAATTTTACTGGTATACTTACAGAAAAACCTAAAGGGTTGTTTTTGTTAGGATTCCCCACATAAAAAGTACAACTGATGTTGAAGCTGTCACCCAGCTTGATGTACTTCACTCGACTTTCTGGATCTACCTGGACCACCCTTGGAGCAGTCTTTTGATTTCGCTCTATTTTGATGGAGAGAATAATAAGTTAGATTTTTTTCATTCATGCAAGAAATTCCAAAGGGCAAAGACAGTAAATTTTCCAGTCACACTGTATTTTCACAGTATTCTGTTAATCTAATTTTTGGTCCCGATTCAGCATCCAAGTCTGTTAAGTCAATTAGTATGCCCAGAATGGCAGATGCACCATCCATCCAAGTTTTGTGAAGATTGGACAAGTAATAGCTTAGATACAGGACCTGCTCCAAAAATTTTAATTGGGTCTGATGTTAATGCTGAGGGTAAAGCATAAGCTTCCCTCAACTTCGTCTCAATGAGCTAAACAGCTGAAATATGGTAATAATGTACAAAACAGGGGGAGATGGAAAGCCAATGGAGTTGCCCTAAGTCCCCTATGGGACACTGTGGATAAAGTCAAGTATTACATCAAACTAATAAGTAATTTAATCATTTTTGATATACTTAATCTGTACTTTGATTTATTATACCTAAAAAACATTTTGTACTTGCTTCACACAATTACACATAAGTTGTCAAATGACAATTACATGTATAGAACTTTTAAATTAGAGGCATTTGAATTTGTAATAGTAATGTATGTAATCTATTTTACTGTTACTTTTAATTTCAATACCATCTTGGTTGAAATATTCAATTTTCAACTTATATTTAATTACCGGTATACTGAAAATAAATCCCCTTCTCTCCATGCAATCTTACCATCCACTGTTATCTCCCTTGCGTAGCTGTCTGTAATGTAGCCTTGATACCAGAGGGAGCAGTTGTACCATCCTGTATCATCCGTCAATGGGTCCTTAATGAACAGTTCCTCATTCCTACTGAGCAACTGAACTGTAAATTCTGATTAAGGATCAACAAATTGAAACTTTCTATAAACTGTACTTATTAAATTAACTCATGACATGCAAGTTTATATGTTCTTCGATAGTAATTTTTTAAGGACACCTAGCTAGAAACTGAACTCTGGTCAATTTCTATTTTATACTAGAGTTTCATACTCCACAGACAACATTATAAATCTCTCAATTTGGGTTTGCCTCAGCCCTTGATTACTTTCTTAACAAAGTCCACTGACCAAGTATGTTCATTAACCATCAGGCAATCTTAACTCTTATTATTTTTTTCCTCAAATCGGAGAACTATGATTTTATGAACATAATTGAGGGAAAAGTAGCCCCCCCCCCAATGCATGCTCTTCATTAGACACCCCAAGGGAAAAGAAATAGGCTTACAAAGATTTAAAGTCTGAAAATAGAGACAGTGCTTCAAGTAGCTGCAGACAGTCAGATGGAATTTCCTCAAGCATCAGACAGCAGAGAGAGGACTGAGCAAGATGCACCTCTGCACAAGATTGATATTTGTTAAAGTTCTGCAAGTTCAATGATAAAAATAAAATGGTGTCATAGATAAACTGAATCGTTATAAAGGATATCTTTCATTTGGGATCACCTGTACTCCATTTTTGTACCATGTGATGCTGGTGTTTTGTGATTCTGAAGCTGTGTCACGGAGACATTCTAACTTGATGCCCTGTTGCGAATGTTCAACAAATTCTGTGTAATACCAATTTTTTGAAGCAAATGAAGGTTGTTCATGAGAGAGATGTAGTTTTTCCGTACTTTTTAAGTTGATAAACGTCCGTCCATTTTCCCTTATTATCGACGAATATGATTGAGAAATGAACGTGAACAACATTAACAGCACAACGTTTCCTTTCATCTTTCTTTGTAAAAACTCCACCTAAAATGAAAATAAATTACAAATGAAATATACAGTCTGTCATGCCATTGCAATGATACAGAAAATGCATTTTGGATGCATGACCTTAGATAACAATTATCACATCATACGTTCGTTATCATAACTTATAAATCGTGCTATATGTATGCATATACACCATACCTGAACACCTTCTCAACCTCGGTTATCAGTGGTTATCTCTATTGAATACCCCTCCCACTCCAAAACGTTATGACAACAAACTAAGCATTTGGAAACTATTCGGATTAAACTTATTTTAAGAAATTCACAGGTTGACGTTGCCGTTTTCTGAAATTCAACCAAAAGTTCAGGCAAAAGTGAAAGTTGTTTCTCGGAAAACAAACACTCGGAACTCGCAATGTTCTTAACCTTGTTGTGATAAGATCCGAGAAGTGCCAAATGGGAAGAAAGAATTTTTAGCATATCGAGTCCAACCAAAATACTAAATTACCATAGATTTATCTCCAATATATCGCGAACAGTATGTGAAATGAGATACTAAACAATATTTTACCGACATAAACTGTGAGGCACATTTTAGCAGGTACAGTCGGGTACACTACATATTTCTTTAAATTTCAGGGACCCCCCCCTCCCCAGAGAGAGAGAGAGAGAGAGAGAGAGAGAGAGAGAGAGAGAGAGAGATTTGGAAATTAAAGATAAAAACAAGTCCTCATATGGTTAATACTAAGTGGTTAAAGAAAATTGAAACAAAGCTTTAGGATTTTTAATGGGAAATTTATATTTAAAAATTCAATTATAATTTTATCCTGGCTAAAAAAAATTCAGAATGGACCTGACGAGCCTGACCTATCTGCTACACATCTTAATCCATGCCATCCTTCAACATGTTCATTAATATATGGTTACATTCATTATAAAAAGAACAATGAATTACATGTAAACAGAAGACACAAACACATTTTTCTATATTTTTATTAAAACAATTTAAACACAGACAGCACAGGAACAATGTCTATCAGAGGACTGTGTGGATTCAATAGGTTGTGATGGGGTAACATTAGAAAACAGTGGAACATCACAGTAAATATATTTTTGTACAAAAACCCTCTTGTATGTTAATAACTCTGTACTATAAAACTTTTCTGTATTAAAAAAGGTACAAATTCAAATGTCTGTAATTTCAAAACCATAAAATTAATGTCCACCACAATATTCGCTATTTTACTTTAATTATTCTTAGTGTTATAACTTACCATTAAAATTTTGTGTGTATCTATGTTTGTCACTTTAGTTTTAGATTTTTTAAAGTATTTTCACTGATGCTTCAACTTGTGTAGAAATCATTTGGACCCCCTAATAAAAAAAAAAAATGTTCATGCATGGTGCAGTATTGAAACAATAGACACCACAACCTACCAAGTATCTTATATTTTTAGAAAAAAAATATCTTAATTCTTCAACTACTTGTATAGAAAATTACAATATATTTATGAATATTGTGGATGAGAATGCAATTCAATAAATGGAATGTGTTTTACATGTAAACAAAATCTCCTATTATATATATGACACCAATATATTCGGTGTGCCCCTTATAAATATTGACAATGTGCATGTTATACCTTTACTAAACAAGCTATGAGTGGGTTATTAAAAATACACAGTCAAATATGAGGGGAAGGATTCAATATCACGGCCAGAATATGTGAAAGTGTATACTGCCTTCATAGTTAATACAAATGAATAGCATAGTATTTACTTGTCAACCATATTTGATCTAATAAAGCAGAAATGAAATCAGATACATGTTTATATCATGTACTTAGAGGCAGAATTAAACCAAAAAGAGGGTGGGTGTTAAACAATCATATTTTCCAAGTTTCTTTTTTAAAGAGTCTTGCATTGAGTTTCTTTTTACAAGTCTTAAAGAAATTACTCAGCTTGTTATCATAAATCTATCATAAATCTTCTCCTACATTGTACTAACCACCAATCAATAAATAAGTATAGAAAATTGTTAAAAGTACCTCTGAAACAATTGCTGAAAATATTGAAAATTCTGTACTTGTTGGTTGAAATGATTAAGGTTCTGCAGGATAACTTTGAAAGAGAAAAATCTTTTCTAGTCCTTTTTTTCAAATCATGATTGAAATAAGAGTAAAAAAAATTTTAAGTCTTCCTTTTTGTTACATGGAAAATATAAATTAAGAATGGGATGATCAAATTCTGTACAAGTGAAAAGCTCCTTTTCTTTAAAATGGAAAACAGAAGATTGCATTGGGGTGGAAATAACCTGACCATTGAATGAGTATATACACAGCAATCTTAACATGAAGCAATATCTATGAAAATGCACAATAAATAATTACTACCTGGAATAATGGGAATTATAATTAAAGTTCATTAACATATTACATTTAAAAAAAAAATAGTCTATAAACAGACCTATAGTTAAAAAACTTCTGATTTTCCTTTAAATAATTGGAATTAATCTCCATTACAAAAGAAAACCTACAAGTCAAATATCTACAGTGGGAAATAACAAGCAAAACTCCAAGGAACATGGCTAAAAAATAACAATGGATAAATATGAAGCACTTATTTCATATCCACAACAGCATTTACAAGCAATACATATCATTTTTTTTTTTACAATGAACTCTCTTAAAAAGCACTGTTTTCAGTCATAGACACAATGTCCTTAATAACAAGCAAGAAAATAAAAATGCCCCAAAATTGTAGAAAAAAAATCTTAATTATGTCTCCAATTTTTTGTTCATTTTGAAGAATATGTTTTTTTTTAATATCATTGAAAAATGACATTTGTAGATGAAAATAAATCCATTACCCAACTACTATTCCATTATAATTCTTTTTAAATCTTCACATTTTAATACACAACCTTCTTTTTATTTCTCAAATCAAAATGTAATAAATTATATATGAGCACAAATTTGAATAAAAAATGAAAATCTATCTCAAAAAGATAGACTTTTTTTAATAAAAAAAATATCACAAATTTAAATGGTGGGGATGGGATACACAATCAATGAAGGTATTTACATAGTTCAGAGGCTTATTCTGAAATTCAACTACTTCATGCAATCATAATAATTCATATTGCCAAAAAACATCAAATTTTACAATAAATACAAATGTCTGTGCACAAAATACATCAAAAGATCACCTGTGTCTTAAAAAGTATTAATATCAATAAACAATAAAACCCATTATGGCCTCACTATATATATATTTCTATAAGAAAAGTTAAGCAAACATCAAACAACTTCATGAGTAATTCTCATTGATAATTTCAGATTAAAACTCATTGATAATTTCAGATTATAGATTACAATTACAGGCTACTTGTCCAATAAAACTACTCTTTTGCACATAAAAGCCAATAATGGGACCCTAATATTGCACAGTAAATCACAGAATATCCAACAATTCAATCAAAACACAACAGTTGCCATTATGCTCAAGGGTATTAATGCACTGATCAATATTACACAACTAGAAAAAGAAATACAGTCATACAAATAATGCACAAATACACATGTATTTCTTTATTTTAAAAAGCAAAAAGAAAAAAACCAACTTTTTTCACTTTTCTTAGTGCACTTGATAGAATACTGAAAAGAGTAATACTTTAACAAAAACATGAATAAATATTATTTGCTAACTGATAACAATATAGAGACTAGAAGATGAAATAATTATTTATCCATGGTCACCGATTGAAAACAGTATCAATATCTCCCATCTTACAATTTAATATTTTTCCAACATTATAGAGATAATTGTTTTAGTTATACTAGTATGCTTACTAATAAAATAGTCTTCACAATTAACAAAATATAATTTTCGTAAACTAAATCTATATTTGAAGATTTCCACACTAAATGATAATAAATGTATCCATTTCAAATACTTTAACTTCAAGTTTCACTTCTCCTTATTGAAAATATTGGTTTCATTGAAAAATTAATGAACCAAAACGAAAAGAACATGACACATACAGGCAATTCGTGTGCAATTAGCAAGAAAAAAAGACATGTACAATAAGCTAAACTAGGTAAAAATGTGGGTGTTTTATCAATTGAGTACATGTGCCTGCATATCAATAGAAGCATTAATTTAAGCATATAACTAGATAAAAAAGATTAGAAAATTGGAAACTTCTTAGTGACCCTAGCTAATCCACTTGTAAAATGTCTCAGATTCCATGAGAACTGCTCAATTCAGGATCATATCCTCGGAATACCGGTTTCCACGAATCCTCTTGTGCATCATCATCCTGTTGGCTGTGACTTGTCTTTTGTCGCAGTCCATGTACTCCATGGAATAATCCATCTCTGTCGGAGCTTGGAATTCTGACGTCTCTGTCATGGTCACCTGCAGACAAACAGACATTTTGTACATTCTCCGTTCTTCATGAACTTGTAATTATCTTCTCAAGAGTTCAAATATTTCAACTGTTATGTTTTTATATTGTTCAATTACATGTCTTAACAATTCTGATACTAGTATATAGTGATGAGTTATATGTACAAAGCATTATTTTTTTATTATCTCATTTTTTCCCTGTATCAATGCAATCTTTTGCCTTGTTAATAAAGCAAATCTGTGGTTAGATCAATACTTGAAGTATCATTGCTGATGTAATTTATTGTTTTTATGTAATAATTTGCAAATAAGTCATATATTGATGATTATTTAGATTAAAAGTTTTATCCTGTGAATTCATCCCAAAGCAGTTGTTTACATTATTGAAGGAAATCAATTTTGACCTTAATATGATATGCCCCTCCATCCAATACTTTATCAGGCCAAAATTTTTAACTTAATCAACAGTAACATTGCAAGAATTTACCTAATTGAACATTGTACATGTATGTGAAAATATAATGAAAGAAAAAGTTAACAACATGGTATGATAATGTAAAATGAATAAAAATGTTCAACATACAAATGATCTGACCTCCATACTGTTTAAGTTTGGAAACCTGCAATTGTTCATTTGGGAATGGACAGGAGGAAGGGAGGCAGCCATGTGGTTATTCTGGAACGAGGCTCGCTCCAGGGAGCCACGGTTCCCCATGCTGAAATGTGGCATCGGGGCGCCGCCATCTAAGGGGGCCCTCGTGGTGGAGTTGAACTGTTCCATGAATTCTCCTGGAGATTCCTGGGTTCCCTTAAACAAATTAATCTTCACCTCTGAGTATATTAAGTTATCATAGCTTACGAACAAAGTAATTCCAAAAATGGAGAGCATGTAATAGATGTTTTGGTATGACACAAGTAGCCAACCAGCGTACAATACTTAAGTTCATATAAAATGTTAAGAATCATCTCTCTAAACAGTACAACACACATAGTAAATTTTGGTTAAGTAATAATTATTTTTTAAATGGAAAAATTGAGCAATTCCCTCTATTTTTATACCTGGTCATACTTCAACATGAAATATGTATCTTATATCAACCTTGTACACATCAGTCAACAGAAGCACTGCCAAGAGGGACATCCCCTCGTGAAAGGTAATGTTTTTCTAATGTGTTGTTTAACTCATTTGTTACCTTAAGTTACTGGTAACTGACCAATAATTTTCTATTTATTGAAAAGTTATCTACTTATATTGTTAAGTTATGTACAACTCATAAGTACATGTACATGTATCTACTTGTTGTGGCAGTAATAAAGTTTTGCTTTTTCCTGAAAGGTTTTATTTGTTAATTATTTTCAATTAATCAAGGAAAAGGATTAGAGTAAGTAATTAATATGTCTCAGGAGATGTTAAAACTTGTAATCACTATACAAGCGTTCTGATAACCCCTAAAAGACACAAAAATACATGTAATCATCAAATCTGCAAATCATAATGACTTGCTTCAATTACCTCTGCCTGTGCAATAGCGAAGTAGACCTCTTCAAACTGTGCATTAAGCGTCCTGTCTGCATTAGCTTTCTGTAACACCAGACAAAGGTTGATGAGTTCACTTTCAAGGAATGTGGATCTCTCGGGGGCTCCATGCCACTTCACCATCTCGGAAAAATGTCTGCAAGCCAGAGCCAGCTCATGGGACTTCTTTCTCTGCTGTCTGAGAATCTGCAGGGATGAGATGTCTGGTGTGTCATTAGACTTGAGATCGTCACAGACATTCAGGTAGGCCTTGATTTCTCTCTGGTACTCCACAGGAATGTTTTTGGTCTTGCACATGTCTAGGAGGACACTCATCTTTTTCTGCAAGACTTCCAAGGAATCTTTGGGATTATTATTGGGATCCTTCCATTTGATCCCGTTCTCGGAGGGCCACCCTGGAGGTTTCTTATCGGCTGTCCAGATCTGGCTGGAGCTGTACGGGTTCTGGCCGATACAGATTCTGGAGAGTTTAGGCACCAGCTCCCTCAAGGTGTGAGTCAGTATGGTTTTAGTCTGTTCATCGCTTGTGGCTGAGCCTGTTTTCAGGTTGCAGCATGTGCACTTTGGAGTACTCGGAAGACTTTTCCTTTTCCTGCTGCTTTGTTTTGTGTGGAATGATGAAGAAATCTGGGTAGTTCTCCCTTCAAATGCCTACAAAATCAATGGGATGAATTTATGAATAGAGTTTAACATATAATCAAACATCAAAAACATTTTAACAAGATATGTAAAAATGTCATCTTTATTTCAAGTTTAGTATCTAAAAAGTGTTGTTACTCTATTTCAATAATTTTACAAAGAATTTTAAAAATGCACTGAATTTTTTGACAAAGTTTAACATCTAAAATTTGAATACTTATCACAGATTACTGTGACACAATGCCTGTACCAACATGTAAGTGTATTCTCAAAAATTAATTTTGTCTTCATTCATTTCAAAGGATAAAAAATCTTAGTTCACCAGCTTACTTAATCAATACATGTATTGTTAATTAAAAGATGAATTTTATGAATATTCTGTTAGTTAGATAAAGGAGTATAAAGTAATACTGATCTATTGATTTCATGAGACTAGATCATGGAGCACAATGGTACTGTATTATATCATCAGTATGCTACTTCCATTCAGTTTTTTCATTAATCTCCCTTATTACCATATCTATTAGCTACATGTAGCAAATGACTGCACACTCTGGCAGTAATGGCATACATGATAGTGACAGCTGTTTAAGATCTATATAAATTTAAGGCATAACCTGTGTTTAAACTATAAAATAGAATAACATAGACTTCCATATTGTTTCCTGAAAAGCAAGCAAATAATTCAAATTTGTTTGTATTACACTATCTAATGAACTTATAAACTCTTACTGGATTTATTTCTTACATTAGGAAATTTATGCCAATTGATTGAATTTTATAGTAACAACCATTAAAACATTAACCCTATGGGTGGCTACATTTTTGATACTTGTATAGCTAAATTTATTGTGGGGTACTCTGCCACACTTACATGCAATCGTCTCAGGAAAAGAAAACAGAGGCTGGCTACACGGAAGTTACTGGTGTGCTTGGTCCCTGGACTGTGACTGTGGTGGACTGACACTTGTTGGGAGTGGTTTCTTACATGTAGAGTTCCCTGAGAAAAAAATAAACAGGGGATAAAGATGGTAACAACAACAAAAAACAACAAGTTGTTTTAATTGATGTTTTACAGCAATCTAATACCAATGTCGCATTGTAAATAAAAAACTGAGCTCCATGGAGAGGACTAATATACGCAGTGCCTGCTGTCCAATCCATTTATGTTTTCCATGATAAAATATTGTTTAAATTAAATACTGAGCATTCCCTGCCCAAGGTTATCATATATTGCACCTTCATATGCATGCAGTTTTTAACATATATTCTTACAGTATTGCATAAGCAATACATGTCTCCTAAATTAATTTCTTCATCATCTGCTGATCTTGCAATCTTAATAAAACTCAAACTTCTATAGTTTCTCATTATAAAGTTACACAGCAAGTTTGAAATCAATTCACCAAACTATAACGACCAAAATTCATAAAAAGTTTTATTTGTTTTAAGACTTAAGTCAGGTATATGTGCATCTATTCAGTTATCATATTAAAACATGAAACTAAAAGTTATATTTTCTTGTTTCTTTGATACATGTATATGTGAAAAATGGGCCAAGAAAATTGTGTAAAATAAAGTGTGACTGTGTCACTATGCAACACACCTACAAAGAAGCCAATTAGACCCACTCAAAGGAAATATCTCCCCCCAAAACAGGAGCACAGTCAACTGTCAATAGTTAATTTGATAAAAAAACAAGTGTAATTGTTTGTTGCTGGTAAAAGCTACAGTAACAATAAAAGGATTTAAGTAAATTTTGTGCTTTGAATGATTATAAATCTGTAAAATACAAAAAATAGGGTTGAAAAAACTTGTACTCTAAATGCTGTAGGCTACTTTTGGAAAAAGATGATCAGGTGAATACTGACAGAGAGATGACAAAGACATTGATTTGTGTTTTTTATGCTTACTGCTTATACCTTATTTCCTAAACACAGATTTTCAAAGAAGTCAAACAAATAAAGAATTTAAATTTGTATTTCCCAGTGTGGTGAAAATTAGTAGTATTTACAAGGACAGGAAATACTGGTGTTTACCACTGGTAATTTCCAGCACCAGTATTTTCCGGTCAAGACTTAAAATAAGCATGCTACCAGCAATTGTTTGTTCTTTTTGTAAGGTGGAAATCATTCAAGTTCTTAAGTTATATATACTTTGTTTATTATGTAACTGACTTACTCTTCAGCCAATATTTTCCATAAACCCAAATAAAAACTTTTGTTATGTATCTAATCAAAGTTTAAAAAATTGTTGTCCTTCTCACATTTTGAAAGGTTTGGCTTTAAATATTGTACATTAGTTGATTATTCTTGTTCTGTTGTGTGTGTAAATTCAGTCAAAGTGACCATACAAAACCTTACACTTTATAATATTTATACTCACATTGATTCTAGACAGGAAAACAAAACAGTAGCTAATTTTTCGAAAGATTCTCTTCATTCCGTGATGCCCTGAATTCATTGTAGCCATACCTCCGCCTGGAATATGTGATGAAATAGATTGTTATGAACATGATAACACTTCTCAAACAATGCCTTCTATAGCTATATAATATATAGCTATGTAATTGGTTTATAAACTTAAGGTTTATCAGGCTGCCCAAACTTAATTCTATGTTTTAGTTTTACGTAACTTCAATATATCAAACATACAAGGGAAGACGAAAAAATTCAAACAAACAACATATTCAAACAATTTTTATCCATTTACAATAATACCAATACAGTTTGTTTTCAAGATACAGTAGGCTACCTCTTTAATAATGATCTCTCCTGACAATCCCATTGAGTGTCTGATAGATATATAGTCCATAACGTGCTCTATACATTTTGAATTTCTACAGATTGCAGCATTTTAGTAAAATCAAACAGGAAAAGATTGAATGAATAAAACTCGGAGTAATCAGTTTTTTTTTTTTCTAAAACACATTTTCTCCTAAACCTACGCAGGTGGGTTACGTTAAACATAGAACTATACTCTGTCCCAAGTTTCTGCTTCCACCGCTTTTAGCTCTATATCTAGATAATTATAAATACCTCTGCGCCAACTTTTCATCCATTCACTAGAATGAAAAAAGTCTAGATCATCTGTTTTAAAAGCCCCCTCTACCATGTCTACTGCTTCAGGTTTCAATACACAACCAAAAATAGAAAGTCTACAGAATTTTTGCATTGCAAACAATATAAAGTACCCTTCATAACATTAAAAAATTATGCGAGTTAATCCAGGTACCAGTATATCCGAATGGATAAAAGATTTAAAGATTTTCCCATTTTGAATCTCAAACGATGTTTGTTTTTGTTCATGTGAAGATCTCCGGGCTTAAACAGATGATGCATCAATGAAGAAATCTTAGATTTTTTTTCCCTTTGACCAATTTGAATTATACCTCATTGACAGACATGTTTATTTTAATGGAAAATCATCAAAAAGTGACGGAAGCAATAACTTGGGACAGACTATAACTTTATACAGCCTCATTGTACATTTGACAATATTTTTAATTTCGAGACATTTCAAAAAATCATATCATCTGAAACGTAAAATGATTCTTAAAATTATCATAATTTAAAGACAGCACGTCTATTTTTAAAGGAAGTTATAACACTTCAATAATTAACCTGAATAGTTTGAAATTAAATGCATACATCGAAAGTCATAAGAAAACAAGGTGCACAAATCCAAAAAGATAAACAATCTCGTCAGATTTATATGGCATGGAATCTCTAACAATGATTACACATTTCAGATAAATAACAAACCTTATATGTTATATAGTTTTAATATAACTGCAGAGATGTTCTACGGGTTGAATTTTCCCCTATTTGTTTGTTATGTTTATCAGTTTCACCATCCGCCATTTGACAGCACAGAGTCGTTAAAACGCTTGACCTAATTCGTCAACGTAGCCAACAGGTTTGATTATATGGAAAGCTATTACATACATAAGGTGTAAATATCAACAAAGAATTATGGAAGACTTAACGTTTGGTGTTAATAATAATGATTTGTTATTTTTGTATGGAAAAATCATCAAGAAGTGAGGATAAAGTTCGATTAACCAATCTGGGCCACAACAAGGGTAAATATTTACACAGAAATATATTCAAGGCATTTTTCGGAGAACAAAAATATTACATGCTCAAGTATCACCATTCGAATCAGTACAATAAAGGTAATAGGTAATGTCACTTATTCATATTGAATAACCGTATGACTGAGCACTAAATTATACATGTGATACCTGACAGTGCAAATTAAAAATTGAAAGGGGGGGGGGGGGGGCTAGACTTATCAGAAATTTTGATCGACAAGCAAGTAAAAAAAAAAGGGGGGGGGGGGGGCCGGGATGGTTATGGTTATGTTTAAATTTCCAAACAAGCCCCCCCCCCTCTTCTGTTCCGACGCATATACTCGAAACAACAGTGACTTGCTCCTCGGGATCAAAGAATGTATCCATTTGCAACTCAAAATTGTTAGTTGTAATGAATGTGCTAATAACCTATATATAGAACCGCCGAAGAATTAAAGACAAACAAATTCTTAACGTAAAAATAAAAGATATAAAATTTAGAAATATTTTAGTAAATTTGTTTATGTTGATTTTCATTCTTTTCATGCAATAAGTACATTTTTGCAAAAAATAGTAACAAAATCATCATCCAAATTGAAACGAAATGATGAAACCGTCTATTATTGAAATGCTGTACATTTAGACTCTGGGTATATCTAATACCCATGTATACTATAATTAAAAAGTTCTAGGTGATATCCCCTTAAATATCAATCACTGCTGGGAATACAATACTTCACATCTTTTTCTATGACAATATAATTTCTGACATCACACATTCAAAAACATGACATCTTTGATTCAATTTAGATAATTAGAGATTAACCACCTATTCTGATAGGAAACCGGTATATCACAAAGAGGTAACGAATATACCAAAACGGCTCTTCATACAAACCGTCATACTTATAGACCTTGACTGAATAAAGATGTTCATGTTAAAGGGACTAACTAATTCAACAAAAATACGCGTAATATTCCTTACTGTCTTTTTCTATTGAAAATCAAGGTCGGATTTAATCGATTATTTATTCAAATCACCGAATAAATTTATGGTGCTTATTGAAATCTTGGCTTTTTTTAAAACTGTTGTTTGGGAAAGGTTAAGAGATTTCATTGTCACGCTAAGAAATATAACTCCGAAGTTGATCACAGACCCCCGATTTACCACTCACGACTGGACAAAAAGCCTTTAAAGCTTATTGATTTATTACTAGGTTCCTTTATTGCATTGTTCTTTAGAAAACATTTACGCTTTTAAAAACCAAATGTAAGTGCCAGCGAACTTAGACATTTGTAATTACATCATCAGAGCATTTTTAGAAATCTGAAATAACAACAACAAAAGAAGAAAACAAACCAACCGAAACAAAGTGTATTGGCGGTTTCGTCCTAAAATTCTGATGTACATGTATGTACAAAGATTCAATTGAGTTACTGTTGGTTGATATTCAAAACGAGCACAAGAGTCATCGATAATTTTATTTCCAAATTCTGAATAGCTAATATGCCATCAATACTAACTAAATTAAAGGTAAAAGTTAACAAATATTCAGAATAAAGTCCATTAAATGGTGTTCAATATATAGATGTCAATGAAGTCATATGGTGTATATATTATCAATGTTATATCGTGATGATCACAAGGACGTCACCAACAGAAAGGGGAGGACCTGAACACCAAAACCAAGATCAGACCTAGGACATTGGAATGGGATGACAGTGTATGAGACAGGTAAACCACCACAGGTAACATCTGAGATTAGACAGTTTAATCACCATGTAATAGTAGTGAGTGAAAGTAGATGGACTGGATCTGGAAAGATAAGAGTCATTGCTGGAAAAAACTGTCCTCTACTCTGGGAGGGATGACTATCTACACCATGAAGGAGTAGCCATCATACTCAGAAAAGGTGTGGATCGATGCCTGATGAAATGGAAGCATAAGTAATAGAATGGTGAGTGCAAAACTGAAGGGCAAGCACATCAACATCACACTAATACAATGCTATGCACCAAAGGATGACAGTAGTGATGAGGACAAATACAAATCCTACAGCCAGTTACAAGCGGAGTCGGAAAAGACCCCATGGAGGGACCTCGTTGTCATCATGGGGGAACTTAATGCCCAGGTCGGAAGAGACAACACCGACAATGAAAGAGTTATGGAAAAACATGGAGTTGGGAACAGAAACTTAACGATAATGGTAAGAGACTGGTGGAGTTATGTGGTAAGAGACTGGTGGAGATCTGTGCTATGAATAACCTAGTACATGTAATAGGAGGAACCCTCACACACCGAGATATCCACAAACCTGGAACTATCCAAACGTAAGGGACGGGAACCAGATTGATCACCTTATGATCAATGATATGTGGAGACGCTCTCTATTAGACTTTAATCATCTGGTGACTGCACTCATCAAGATCAAGCTGAAGAAAACTGAGGCAAAGTATAACACTCAAAAGAAATTTGATACCCAGAGATTAAGGGACAACACCATCAAGGCCGCCTTCATCACGGAGTTAAGCACAGGAGAGCCTATCAAGGACAAACATGGTACAGTTCTGAATACAGAGAACGAGCAAGAAGAAAGATTGACCGAACACTTCCATAAAGTACTGAAGCGGCCATCACCTGACGAAACAGCTGTCATACCAGAATCTACCTGGGATCTGGACATCAATACTGACCCCCGACCAAAAATGAAATATTAGATGCAATTAAGACCCTTAAGAATGGGAAGTCAATAAGGTATGTCAATCTTGATGCAGAGCTATTTAAGGCAGACCATGTAGTAGCAGCCACCATCTTCCAACCACGTTTAACAACTATATGGGATGGAGAGATAGTTCCAGACGACTGGTACAAAGGGGTAATTGATAATAAAGATACCAAAGAAATGAACACTGGGAATTACTCTATTGTCAGTGCCAAGTAAGATCATGGATAAGATCATTCGAAAGAATGACAGATAGACAGATGCTGTTGATGCAGTACTGAGGAAGGAGCAGGCAGGGTTCAAGAAGCATCGATGCTGTACTGACCAGATCTTTGCACTCCTTAACATCAAACTGTATGTAAACTTTGTGGACTTCAAAAAGGCAATTGATAGTGTACACCCAGACAGCCTTTGGAACATCCAAAGTCATTATGACATTCCATCTAAGCTGGTTCACCTGATAAAGAGCTTCTATAACAACCTCAGATGCTCAGTAGGACACAACTACATCTTCTTTAATGTTAAAACCGGGGTCAGAGAAGGATGCGTAATGTCTGCATTACAGTTCAAATTAGTCATCAATTGGGTCATGCGAGAAACAACAGAGGGCTATACAAGAGGGATCCGCTGGAGCCCTTTCTCAACTTTAGACGATCTGGACTTTGCAGATGATCTTGCGTTGCTGTACATGTCTCACAAACACCAGCATATTCAAGAGAAGACCAACATGCTCAGGTAGCAAGAGGCAGTTTCGAATAAAGTATAAAGTCAATATTTTTGAAAAATTGAGAGTTGCTGTATACTTAAAGGCTTATGAGTGTTGCTAAAATTCATGAAATGATTTTTAATGATTATCATTAGTTAGAGGGATGTCTGTTGTTGAAATTGATATGCAATATGTAGGCCCCTTATGTTAGGTACATGAGAATCAGAAGTAAAATGCGAAACCTGCGGCTATGACTGTTGTGCTGACTTTACACAGTGAAATTGCAAGTTACAGACGGGAGGTAAAATAACACGAAAAGTAGGTGGATGGGACATTGTAAACTATACGCCGGTAAGTTTCTGACATGTGATAGTGCAACATGCACGCGGTACGGAAGGTCAACCCTCTGCAGGGAATTAGCTGGGGGAGGTCTAAAAAGCTGAAAAATCATGAAAAATTAGCAAAATATTAAAGGGTCAAAATCTCATAAAAACCAGTATGTAGAGAATTTTACAGGTTTTGACTAATAATTTTTTTCAGAAAATGGTGATTGGCCTTAAAAGAGTGAATTAAAGGTATTTGTGCTGAATGGGAACTGAGGAAATTCTAGTTACAGAGTTCCAAAGACATGCATCCCTTGGCTACAATGAATTGTATCAAAAAAACTGTCCCCTGCCACCTTCAAGACTACATGGTATTTCATATTTCTCCTTTAACTGTAATTTTGAGTGGATTTTGTACCATAAGTAATACATTTTGTGAAAATGGTTGATTTTCTTGGCTGTAGATGTCATTACATGATTGATTAGTCAAAATATTCAAGGGGAGTAACTCCCTCTTAAATGTGTAGAATGACCACCACTAGAGTAAATTGGCTAAGAGAGTAGGTATTTCCTATCCTGATGACAATTAATAGGCTTAAGTTAATTACTGAGATAAGAATAAATACTTTAAAACAGTTTTTATCAATTAAATCATTAAATATATGAATTTGCAGCCATTTTGCTGTCTGGTTTTATGAAATAACATTAAGCCACCAGACGTATATCACTCAATTTTTTTAAAACAGCATATTTTTATTTCAAGTGAACTTTACATGTAATCTGACAAATGCAGTTATCAAAGTATACAATATGTCAATAAACTCAAGTTTTTGCTCCTTCCTATCAAAAAATAGTATTTTAGATGTATTTACAGAATTGAAAAAGCCACCCCCTGTTTCCAATGGACTCCATTACCATTACATGTAAGAAATGTAAATGTACATTTGACCTTGAAATAACATCTGCTATGATAATTACCCTTGAAATGAATAAAAAAACACATATTTTTACCATTTTATTGTATATATGCCTCAAAAATGTAGAAAAACATGTAAAATTTGAACATTTTTCATGGAATTCTCATCCATCCCCAGGTACAGACGGGAGGTAAAATAACACGAAAAGTAGGTGGATGGGACATTGTAAACTATACGCCGGTAAGTTTCTGACATGTGATAGTGCAACATGCACGCGGTACGGAAGGTCAACCCTCTGCAGAATTAGCTGGGGGAGGTCTAAAAAGCTGAAAAATCATGAAAAATTAGCAAAATATTAAAGGGTCAAAATCTCATAAAAACCAGTATGTAGAAAATTTTACAGGTTTTGACTAATAATTTTCTTCAGAAAATGGTGATTGGCCTTAAAAAGAGTGAATTAAAGGTATTTGTGCTGAATGGGAACTGAGGAAATTCTAGTTACAGAGTTCCAAAGACATGCATCCCTTGGCTACAATGAATTGTATAAAAAAAAAAACTGTCCCCTGCCACCTCAAGCATACGGACAACATGTTGCCCATTATATAAGTACAAAGAAAAGAAAACAGAGACAATGAGACTGAATATGGAAGCGCCTGTTCTTGTTAAGATTCGAGATGAAGAACTACATTAGGTAGGCATTTTGACCAAAAATCAGATTAGGACCCCAGTAAACGATGGGAGTTTCGTTTATAACACCAGAGGGTGGTACAAAGAAGGACATATACAGCAGACTGGGCAAGGCCAGAAAAGTATTTAGGGACATGAACAATATCTGGAGGTCTATCCAGCACAGCACCAACACTAAGCAGAAACTTTACCAAAGCTGTGTTGTGTCCACACTCCTGTATGGATCAGAATATTGGAGAATTCCAAAGACTAACATTACGATCATTCGACACGACACGCCTGCGTAGAAGATTTCCTGGTCATATGAACTACTAAACAGATGCAACAAAGAGGAACAATGAAAAATGCACAATTACAGAAGCCCAAATTATTTGCCTGAGAATCTTGAAAACAGCAGACTCTGTGGCATGGCTTTAGGCCAAAATCAGCCACATGTCCAAAAGCCTCAGATCCTCCAATTTATTTTGAATAAAGCTCGAATTTGGATACACGCTGGGACATTGCTCACAGCTGAGCAAAGTAATGGTCATTATAGGAGGAGAGGAGCATCAACATCTGCAGTTAGAACTAGACAAAAAAATATAACAGTAATCGAACAAGTGTTTACAAGTATGGCAGCGTTCATTGTAACAATTCGTTGAAAAATTGGGGAGATAATAGGAGTACTTGAAGAAATATTTTGTTGTTGTAAACTTTTTTAGAGGGAAATTCAAAGAACAGGACATTTCTACCATTAATAGCTGTTTACACTACATGTACCGTCCTTTCTCTAATTTAAAAATATATTAAACCTCATTATCAAGACGCGCATGACTGTTTCTTTGGGAAAATATATCAATTTGCTGAGGCAAACCCTAAATATGAATACCCATTAAGATACATGTTGGAATAGATCTAAACAAATATGAACACGTTAGACCGTCAGACGCCTCGAGCACTACAGCCCACGCTGGACCAACGTTTGAATAGAGTATGTGCGCGATGCCGGAACGATACATGTATTCATGAATATACATTTGGACATGGTTCGTCGGGGACTTTAATGTCCTACGTAAAGTTACACATGAACAGTTCCCGATATAAGAACCCGGAACCCCGAAGCATCACTTAGAAATTAAAACAGCAAGGGTATGTACATTTACCAATTATCACTTTTTTTAAATTTTGAATTAGATGTTTGTTCTCATAATATGGTATCAGGATCAGACTTCTTATCATTATTCGCCAGTTCGATCGTTGCAACGATTTTCAAAAAGTGTCCAAGTTTTGCAATACTTGAAAGACAAATACCAAAAATGTTAAAGTGTTTTACAGAATTAAAATGGATTTGCCAAAGTGGCTCATTCTATGGCTCTTTGCGGTGTGCCAGATAACAATACAATTAGGTCTAGGAGCAGCAATTCAAAAACCAAACATCATTTTCATCGCTGTTGACGACATGGGTAAGTGAATAATTACACTATCAAAATATACAACCGTAACTTTTACCTAGTCATATGCAATTATTGTATTGGTGTATAATTTGTCCTTCTTTCAAAGGTAATAATGACATTGGCTACAACAATCCCGAGGTAGACACCCCGAATTTGGATTATCTGGCGAAAAATGGCGTTATATTGGAGTCAAACTACGTGTATCCAGTCTGTAGCCCGTATGTAAACAATCATCATCATCATTATCATCAACGAACACTAAAAAAACAAAATTAAATGTTGGGCTCCTTTTCAAATCATTGCCCTGATTTTCTTCTAGTCTTTCATGTTAAGGAGGTTGGCACCTGAAATACAATAAAGCGCATTTAAGTGGTAAAATTTTTCGTTTGAATGGAATGTTCTTAAATTTGTATCGAATGTCAATTGCTACATAAGTCACGCCCATTTCTTTTAATTTGAAACGAGGAAAATAAGTATTCGTCACAATGTAAACACAAATAAATTTGTTATGAAAGATATTCTTGACTCTTTATTTTGAACAATATCACTGTTTCTGAACATATAGTTAGAAAGAAAAAAATGTGTGTTTATGTGTGTTTTTGTGTATAATGCACGTGTGTGACATGAAATTCCTGCTTGTGCTGTTTAGAAGAGTGGCGGTTCCGAAAGCATTGTGACGAATACTGTTTTCCTCGTTTCAAAAGAAATGGGTGTGTCTTATGTAACAATTGACGTTCGATACAAAGTTTAGAACATTCCATTCGAACGAGAAATTTTGCCACTTCAGTGCGCTTCATTGTACTAGTTATGTCAATCATCCAAATAAAGATGGGGACCTAAGATATTCATTTATTTCATTTGTGACCTATATGTCACATGCCATTTTTGGAAATATGGGGCCCCAAACAGAAATGATATTTTCCCTGAAATTATTGATTAAATCAAGCATGGAAATTGATTATTTGAAGAAATCAAACAAATATTTATAGTTTGAAGTATCATTATGATGTTACGTTATGATTACAATACAGTATGAAATTGAACACATGTAGTGACTATAAAAGTAATATCCAAGTCAAAGTTTAAAAAACCCTTGCTTTACTGATGACTTCAAATGCCAGTACGTATAGTGAATACAACAGCAAATGTAAAAAATATTACAAAAATTTGGAGTAATCAAATTATTAGGCAAATAAAAAAAATAATAGTAATGTCACCTATCCAAAACTTTGCATACGAATAAAAATACATTTAATGTCTCATATAAAAGTTAAAAAAGTAGGGATCACATCTCAAATGAGTTATGACATGAAATAAGCTAATTTTAGGCAAAAATTGGAGTTAATTTTTCTTGACGTCTATGATATATAAGCTAAATATGCCAAAATATATCGATAGAAATATCATCATATTTTTCAAAAATGTTTTTCAGAACAACATGAATATATTATAATACACAAACTATCTGGAAGTTTGGTCTGCGCGGAAAAGTCGGAGTCTAAAATAACAGTATGCTTAAAAAATTTTGAGTTATGAACATTGTTCATTTTCTTCTTGAAAACTTATGCCACACACAAAATATAGTCTCTTACTAAACTCTGTAAATGTATAATTTTCTTTTAACAATTTTATTCAGTATGGTTTATTTGGCATTGTAAAATATAAATATACAAATAAAATTAATATATGATGCAAATTTTTTAGATAAGATGTGACATAGAATAGTTACCCCAAAAGAGATGAGCGTATGTTGATTTTTAAAATACATGTACATAATTGTATATACATTCTATGAATTCATATGGTTTCTCTTAACAAGGTCCAGAGCTGCATTCATGACAGGAAGATACGCACATAAAATTGGATTTCAGGTGAGTAGAAATATTTAAGTAGGTGATCTTGCAATCATGATGCCGTAACCATTTCTAAGTATACAAAAGGGGTTTTATAGTACTTTTGTAAACGTAAACTACAATAAGAAAGCTCATACACTATAGTAATTTGATAAATCGGCCTCACTGAAAAAAACCCAACCATTACATACTAGTTAGTGGCTAGAATTTGTTATTTAAACTAAACCCCTTTAACAGGATAAAATTTATTTACCGTGCCCGAATAAACACAGATCCATGCCACCTATAAAATTATTTTTGCTATTATAAAATAAAAGCTTTTGAATAAATGCTAAGTTATTACTGTAATTGATCGTCTCGTGCAATTTAATAGCAAATAAAAGTCTAAATGTCATTCATATAAACTTTAAAGTTAACACATATTACAATAAACTAGATTTTAAGAGGAAATTTAAATGTTTTTATTTTGATATTTGTAATTTGTTTTATGTGTAATAAAAATATGTTTTAAAAACACCGCATGTTTTTTTGTCATAGTACGTATGCTGTGCCCATACCGTTTTGTTTTTACAGTATGTCCATGATTATTTGTTATACTACCGGTGACTGGTTTTGTCCATTCTTACGCGTGTTTCATTGACACTTGATTATTCTATAATTTCTTTGACCTATTATACAGAGTAATAACTGCAACTGCAGTAATGTATATCTTTGTCTTTTTATTTATTAAAAAATCACAGACAAGTACTGTTTTCTTGCCCCCCCTTTTTTTTATACTTTTTTCTATGACCTTTATTATTATTACCATTTCCTGGAATATTTTTATACAGTAAGCATGATCTTAGCTTCATTACAATGTCACTGACCCTTTTGGTAATGCTTTGTCTTTTAACCTTAAAATCACACCATGTCATTGACCTTTGTTTGCAAACTGTGACCTTGACATTTAGCGCGGTCCTGTGGAGCACAAACAGCCCGCATATATTGAAAGCAACTACAAAACGGTAGCAGAGAAACTGACCACGAATTATGGCTACGCAGCTCACATGATTGGCAAGTAAGTAAAACAAGTCTACGTTCTCACCCATTTCTTATCGACGGCATTGTTCGTTTTCCTTCGTTTCCACGAATCTTTATCTAAAATGCTGCTTGTACGAATAATTTGACGCAGTGAACTGTCCGTTGAGCGCTAGATTGGCCGGTGGGACGCCTAGCATGTTCGGGTTTGGGCCGCTTTCTAACCATGGCAAGCCCTACCCTATCCATTAAAAGACATACAATCATGCAAACAAAGATCAAATTCTAAAGCCTTATTGTTACATTTGTAGATTATATTAAATGTTTAAAAGCAAATATACACAAAAACAATAAAAATTCGACTTCATTGTGTTTCTTGTCGTGCTTCAGATGGCATTTGGGATACTGTAAGGACGCCGTGACTCCGACGAACCGAGGGTTCGACTCCTTTTACGGATTCTATGGCGGTCAAGAAAATTACTACACATACACTTCTGGTTCGTTTTAATTATAACGCCCTCTATATTTTTTTTTAACCAAATTTAGATTTGATTTCGTTTGTGCAAATATTGCCTTTTTTCTTTGCGTTCTTGTTTTTATCTCCTATCCCCAGTGAAAGATTTCTCATTTTGCTCTCTAGCTTGAATCATCCATCTTTAGATTTTGTTTAATGTACCAACTGATAAGATATAAATTTTGGTACATTTAGTTATAGGTATATATGAATTTTATTCAGTAGCGATAACATCTGAGAGTAATTTTCCGACATTTTATTGTGATTGTATTTTCTACTAGCGAGATATAAGGACTTCAGGGACAATCTTACGGCAGTAACTCCTCAGAACCCTAACTATCCCAGGGAAGATGTGGATGGCTACTCAACAGTGAGTGTTTTTGACTGTATAAACATCCAAATGGTTTATAATATACATGTATGCATGTATAGGTGTGTTAAATTGTAGAGTAAGTTTTAAAAGAAAAACAAAATATATCTTACTGATATCCAAATTTTGCAGTGATCAAAAAAAGTAAAGGGTAGTGGTACTCGGTGTTATAACAATTCCTACGATTTGATTCCAGTTCGAGTACAAGAAGCGGGCCATCGAGATAGTAGGGAACCACGACAAATCGGTGCCATTGTTTCTATACTTAGCTTTCCAAGCGCCCCACTCACCTCTACAGGTAGGAGTACTGACACTGCATGTACATGTGTAGTTATTATTCTCGGCAGTATATAAATTCATTATTATGTAATATAATCTGTATCTTATAACAAGTTTCATTCTTGCCAAAAAAAATTTATAGTTCAGCATAAAAAAAACATTTTTCATATATATCTTTTTAAAAAAATTACATTTTTTCGGTCGATTTATAATGACTTTTGTACAAACTATAATTATCAAACGTCTAGCACAGAGTTAGACATTTTAAAGTGAAGCAATAATAGTTCAGTGCATCTATTTAGCTACTTAATAAGCATAAGTAGAGTCCCCATTTTACTGTAACTCTGAAGGCACCCCAAGAACTGAAGGACAAGTATCCTGGGGACTGGACCTACACCGACTTGGACGGATCTACTAAAACCACGAGCCGAGCCACATTCTACGGTCAGTGCAATATGACAGCCATGGATACATTGTACCTATATTAAGCTATTCAGCATAACTGTTTTCTTTTTTATGCTTGATCCTATTGCGTCTTTGTTCTTTTCCACTGTATTGCAGGAATTAAGAATAAAAATAATTTGATTATTGAGCTTTTTACAACATGCAGAAAACAAAAATAATCACTAACCATATCGACCCGTCAGTAAGGTTAATATATGGAAACGAGTTCTATATCACTAACCATGATTGAAACTGTAGGTAAATATATGTGGAAACGAGCACAAAAGAATTCATGGCGAGTTTATGAAAGTAAACGTCTTTCAATTGCAGCTATGGTTACTGCAGTAGACCAGGCCGTTGGCGAAGTTTACACAGAGATGGAAACACAGGGACTCTTGGACAATGCCATCATCGTGTTTACTTCTGATGTATACATATAAGCCATACGCATGGTTGAAATTGGTGGTGGTGGTGGGGGGGGGGGGGTACAGAAACAATATAAAATAAAAACCAGTGATAATATAAAAAGTATTTACAGAACGGTGTTAAAATTGTAAACCGGCGTTAAATTCATTTGTATAGCGAAAACTATAACCCATACTGCCAATGAAGACCTACACATAACATACTAATTATTTTAAATTTCAAAATAATTCGAGAACTGATTTTTCTTGGGTTTAGAATGGTGGCCAGCCGAGTCAAGGAGGATTTAACAATCCCTACAGGGGCGCTAAGGGAACCTTCTACGAAGGAGGGGTCCGAGTGCCCGGATTTGTCTACAGCAAGAATCTGCTGACACAATCAGGCTACAGACACCAAGGGTAATTTCAATATAATTAAAAAGATTAGACACTGTCATTTAAAACAGATCTAAGTACAGGGTGTTTCACAATAAATACGATACACAATACAAGGGTAAATTAAGCATCCATGTTTAAAACGCTGTAACGGTAAAAGTGTCATTTCGCAGAAAAAAACTTTTTAAAAAATTATGAAAATTGATGTAAAATTGCAAATATTTATTTAGCCTTATCTTTTTATTTAATCATTCAGACTGCTGCATGCTAGTGACTGGTTGCCTACGTTTATCAGTCTAGCTGGAGGAAGCGCAGGTATTGTGCAGTTTGAAGCCTTGTTTAGCTTTACATTTGTACACACTTTGTTAGAGCGGTGTCAATCTGTCTCCGTTGAGATTTTAGAAGTATGCTCAGAATTTTTTAGAAATTAAATAACGATACTTTTAACATTATACAGGGTTGTATTATTGGTTCTATTTGCTACTTATAGTACAACTGTAGTTAATCACTGCAAGATGTTTTGAAAGCCTATTTACTTGGACAAATTTATTTTCATGTTTTTTTTTTAAATTTATCAAAACTTGATTGAACGGTACTTTAAACGATATTTGTTTATTAGTTTGAAGTTCAATTGTTTCAAAATTTAAAATGCAATTTAGCATTGCATTGCATCGCCATAGTTCCCCCTCATTCATTCACCTGCACACTGGTAAAAATAAAAAAACACAGCAATGATTACCATGATTAACACCTTGTGTTGTTTTTCTTTCCAGATTTGACAACGGACATTGATTTGACGAGTATTGACGGTGTGGACCAAACTCAAATGTTGCTGAACAACGGAGAGTCTGCCAGATCTAAATTAATTCTGAATATATATGATCTAGAACGCCCCTCAACCATATATGGAATCGTGTAAGAAAAGTTTATCATTCCTTTAATCAATCTTATAACGATTTCCATTTATTATCGTGATCCTCAATAAATTATTAGCTATAATCGAAGTGGACACTTGCAGACCAATATTTGACAGTAACTTCCATCTGATGTATATACAAAATCACATGCATGAGAAAGGACATGATACACTGCACATGTATTGAACGAATACATGACATGTACTTTAAAGAGACTGAAGTTTTTCCTCAAAAAGTCATTCAATAGTCAAGTAAAGCAATGCCAAAATTGTGTATTATATCGACTTTGCAGAAAACAATATGGACCAGAAGTTTGGAAATACGTTCAGGGAGACATTGGCAGACGAGGAATAGTGTACACTGCATCCAAGTCTAGCAGGAAGAGATCCAACATACAGAGACTCGGGCGGGCCGAAGAGAGGACCCAGAGGACCATAAACAGAAAAAGGACCCAGAAGGCCTTAACTAGGGAACATACCCAGAGGGCCATCAATGACAAGTATCTCTTCGCTATTTCTGGTACGTAGATATCGAAATACAGACCATCTTTAATTTCCCAGTTGAAAGGAATATAATTTTTATGAAAGATGATGAGTAATTTTTTTTAAAAAGACGAGCTTCGTAGAAGGGATTTAAAATAGAATTTCTTTAGTTATTCAACTCGCCAATGAGAGACCGAAACTCTTTTTTTTTTACAATGATTATGTTATGAAAACCTGATCCCGTTTTTTAGGCAAATGTAAATTGAAATTATCATTCATACAATAGGACTGGTTTCCATCACAAAAGTGAGATAAACCCAAATATTTATAAAATCGAGTTTACCCAAGGTGGGTTTCGACGGTTACCACTCAGCTGTTTCGGTAGTTTTTATTATATGAGCCAAATAACGTAAGACATTAATGGTATTTTTATACAGTTTATATCTTACTTTTGTGATAAAATTTTTAACTAAAAAGTTCAGCCTTGTCAATATTCGTTAAAAATGAAGAACTTGATACATGATTGGCCAAAAGTAATCTTACATCCAGACAACTCCAACCCATATAAGGCAACTACTTGGAAATGAAACGCAAAACAGGGGAAAAACATCTACATCGAAGGGGGTACATACCCCCTCCCTCACCCCAACCTAGTCAACATGAGCCAAAACGGATATAGAAGTGGAGAAATTTAGAAAAAAACACAGCATACCTACGTTTCGAAGTATTACGTCTGAATTAAACTTTGAAATCAAGAATGTTGAAGTGTTTTGACAGCAGCATAAATCCAGAAATGCAACCGATTTTCACAAGCCAGAGGTCTTTAAACAGGCCATTAATTATCATGCAATCGCTTCACGAGGTCTAAAGATAAGTACCGTCTTAAAAAAAATTTACACTGCAAATTTGCAAATCCCTTTTGAAATCGTATTTTTCTGCTTCACCTGAATGCAAAATAGATCAAGGAGACCTCCATCAGGATTTCAAAAGAATACAAATAATAAGAATAAAAAATCTTGCTGTTAATTATCCACTATTCTATGACATTACTAGCATAAAATACTATAATTTTTTTGCCTAAGTGAATCGCCGGCTCTTGGCATGACCTACACCAAATCCTTAAATATCCTTATTTCTCGACATCTTATAAATAAAATGTTATCAACTATCATATCAAGCTAAGAGTTGTTTTTTCTTAAAAATAGAAGTATATCATCATGAGAAAAGGGTATGTAGGAATTTTAAGTAATTGTATTTCAAAAGGATATTTCATAATTTCCTGAAAATGCCTTTTAATTTCCCGAATATTACTATTATTCTTTAAATCAAAAGAAAAAATGCATGTTACAATTTTATCACAATCATACTGATATGCATGTTCCATAAATAAGTCATTCTTACTGAAATACTATAATACCAAAAAAAAATGCAATCGGTCTGAAATTTTCATTGATACATGTAAAAGCACTTTTTGATCATATACATCATATAATATAGTTGTTTCATCATATAGTCTTGCTCAAAACTTCAAAATTAACGTTTATTTTTAATGATCCTGTCTTTTAGTTGATGCTTCCGAGACCTATAACTTGTATGGAGACTCCGCATCGGAAATCCAGGCCATCCAGGCAGACTTGGAAGCCGAGATAGAGGCAGAGAAGTTAGTAGCTGTCCCTCCAATGAATCCGTACGACTGTAGCAACCCCAACAACCTGCTGGACGGCTTCTGGTCGGCGGGGCCCGGGGAGGGGTGGTGCGGCTGTAGCCCATAGATCAAGATTTGATTGAAGATAATTATAATCAACGAAATGCACTTTGTATTGTTAATAAATATCAAGTAAATCTGAATGTAAGGCAGCATGCTGTTGGTGTTGTTAATCACGGTGAAGCAAATTCAAAGTATTTTACCGGTATCCTGTTAACGTCAGAAAGAATATGAGTTTATAAAAAATTTATAAATGCAACAGAGAGGCCAATTGTTTAAAATAATGGCGCATGTTGTAAAGAGTTTACAATATTAAAATATTGATACCCGTTTAATATGATGCAGAAAAAAACTATTCGATTAAATGTATGATAAATCAAAGCTTTGACAGATTTTGATTGACTAAAATTCCACAATCTCCATAAAAACGAATTTTTGTAACTGATATCCTTTCACCAAGTACCCGTGGGTTACACCTATGTCAAAAAAGTGTGGGAAAAGAGGAAGTGAAGTTTTCAGCTTGATGTGGGAATGGCGGATATTTGCACCCTGTTTTAATCGCAGGGACTCTCGTGGGTTATAGTTCGTGGGTGTCATCTAGCGTATTGATTTTCTTGTCAAAACGATCCCCAAGCTGTAATTAATGAAGATTATTGTTTGTTTTATAAAAAGACAAATGAAGACATAGTTGATGTTTTTTATCTCATAATCCTCAGAGACGATTATCAAAGCATGGTTATTACATTTTAACACCATTCACTACGCAACTACTGTATAAGCCTTTAAAAAGATCTAGATTTTTAAAGAACATCAGAATAGACACCCCTATAATAAAGCATTAACATTCTAATATTTTTAAGATTACGCTGGGTAAGATTTCAACCCATCACGTTTTCAAACTATGTACGTGATTTATGCTAAGCAAGTCTTTAGCAATATAAACCATATATCAGTGTTTTAGTATTTCTTTTTCCAAGAATTTTCGTCATAAGGTAAAAACATAATCAAAAACATGATATTAACATGATATCAATATACGTTTAAATTGTGATCATGGACCATTAATGGGAACACAGAGAAAATTCACAGCTCTTCGTGTTCAGTAGCAAAAGTTTAATTAAAAACGATTTTCTTAAACTGATAAGGTTTGCGTAAACAAAAACAATTAAAGCGTTAAGTTGATTCTTATCCTAATTTCAATTCATAAAAAAGTTCTGGTTAGCTTAATTAAAATGTTCTACGACCTTATATGGACCTTACGTTACGATGCAGCGATCCACTTTAAAAGTCAAAAAATGAAAACAATGCTTTCTTACGCGATAAAGATTAAAAGATATCAAAACAAACATTAACATCTCGCCCTTTCCTTCATGCGGACCTCGAGTGTCCCTTCACTGTGAGTTCAGAGTTTGTCTGAATAGGAATATACATGTATCAATCATCTATTGAACTGTTACTCATTGGAGCCAAGTGTTTTTGGGGGATATTGTTGCGTTTTAAAACTACATAAAAATTCTTTTGATATAGAATTGTTAGTAATCAAATTTGCTTTTGAATTTTGATTTTTGTCACTGAAATCAGAATCACGACAAATATTATATACATGTAGAATAAAGAGATGAAACACAAGCTGTTTCTGCTCTCTCGCAATAGACACCCAATTTTAGGTTGCTTAAAACGTTGAAATCAGAATAATGTTGTGCGTGTTGTCCCGTCTAAATCCAAAAATCACCTAGCTATAGAGTGAGGAATTGTAGGGAACGATGGTTTGTAAGAAATCACCCCCAGTGACAATTAAATCATTATCATTCCAAATGTTACCAAGGACTACAGGTTTGTCGGCGTCATCCTAGTTCTCTCATGCTAATAAATGCATCAGTTCAGAAAAAGCGCAATGGCAACGCAATTTTTTATTTAATTAAAACGCATAATAAACGAAGCTCATACATTATTTGACTGTAAATCAAACAAAAATTATTTATTATTCTGCATTCAACTGCAGCTTATTTCTCACAGCCAAAGTTGTGAAATCCTAAATACCCTAGCAACGATATCAAATTCCGCCTTTTTACATTTAAAACCGGGATGAAGTGTTTTAAAGATAAACTATATTTTAAGAGGTGTGGGCTTGTACAACTATCATTAAGACGTGATAGGAACACCATTTTCTGAAAATCGTAACCTTAGTATCCGCTATGACAATTGTAGACGCATCGCCCCTTTATCTAAAGATATCTTTGACAACCCAGTTTTCCAATAATGCAGCAACGTAACCAAATCTAGTGATTAGCCCATAATTTATAAAAACAAACGTTACCAAAATCAACATAGCCTTGGTCCAATATAATTTCTTCATTGATGTTGACATGGTTACAACTGGTTTTATCTTAATCTCCTTGATGACGACACCACGTATCGAATCATCGAACCAGAGGTTTGAGCAGAAGCAAGAGCGTGTGCATTGCAACCAAACACCGGCTATTGACATTGAATTATAATTTATAAGGTTTGTAAGTTTTCTGTTCTAAGTAACTTTCTCTTCAATAAATCAAAGATTTATGATGCATGATTTTAACGTTTTTCTATTTAAATGTATCATCAAAAAAATTAATTTTTTCTACACAGAACAAACCGACAAGATGCGTGTCCAAGGGGCGTCGGATCTGATAGCTACAGCTTTGGTGATGTCCGTTTTTACTTTAATACTAATGACTGGTTCTAAAGTGGATGCAAGTACAAGTAAGAATGTGATTATGTATTACAGTAGGTGTAACTTTATATGTTAAACTTACTTTTGTTATCATTAATATAAATTACAATTCTTTTGCAATAATACGATTGTAGCTGTAAACATTCTTTTTCTCAGTTGTCTTTTAATGCTAATTATAATAAAAACCTTGTAAAATTCAAATTCAAAAATAAATACATTGTATGAATATAAAAGTGATTTTTTTTTAAATTACTAAAAGGACATTTAAATTTTTTTTTTATTGATTAGTAATAAAATTACGCGTAACGCTTAAGTAAAAATTTGTAGATTACAACAGTTAAACTCAAAACGTAAAAGAGCAACTTTATCTGAATTATGCGTACACGTTAACCAAAGTTGTTGAATTGAGCATTGTTTACAAAAATTAGCATCTTGTTACAGTATTAATAAATCTAAAGATTATGACGAAAAGCAGCACATTACTGCATTAATAACTGCCATATTGACACATGAAAAAAGCAATCGTTAGATTCTTTTCAATATGATAACCAAAAAAAAAAAAAAATAAAGATGAAGGTGCATGAGGATTTTTTTAATTCTCAATTTAATGACATTTAGCGATATTGACTCTTTTGGAAGCGTGTATATACAGAATGGAGTCTGTATGATCGTTAGCTTAGATTATAGGATTCCAGGCCTGTTTCCTTATTTGCTCACCTGAGTTCAATAGTTCGGGTGCGCCTTCTTCGATTAAGTCGATTACCATTTGATCTTTGTTAAAAATTGATGCAAACAAGAAGAAATTAAGTATTTTTAGCCGACAACTGGGGTTGCCCAGAAATTCCAATTACATACAGTGTAACTATAGTCTTGTTTCAGCTTAATTTTGGAGACATTTATAGTTCTAGTAGGAATGTTTATCATTTAGGAAAATTTCACAATTCATTTCAAGTCTTTTTTTATAAGTTTATTTCGTTACATGACAATGTAGAGTGGAGAAAGTCAACTTATTTTGCCTATTGATCGGTCATGTCTTGCAGTTGAAAAAAAAAGCAAAATTCTAGATGTAAACTATTACATGCATTTTTATTTGCTTTTTCAAAAAAACTAATCCCTAAAAATGCCCTTCTCTTTATATGGTTTTTAATACAGTGCTTCAAATTAGTCAAAAATGTTTTCTTTCAATCATTTAGCCTCAGCTACTACTGCAACGACTACGACAACTGTACCAGGTAAGGAATTGTGATTCTTTTTTATCTTTTAAAAATCAAACCTTTTATCGCATCGTTCAAATCTATCAACAGAAAGCAACAATTAAAATCTAAATGTATATTTCATTACTGTTCTATTTTAGTAAAATGCTATAAATTAGTCTAAATACTTTTACTCTCATTTTTAATACCAAGGTTCTTCTCAGGCAGCAAATGTAGCTGGTAAGGAATAGTGTCTATTCAAAATTAATGAGTATTATTAATACCGCTTTGGTTGGATTTTTCCTATATAGCGTCACGATCATTTCTGTCAGCTACGTCATGCATAAATTATACACACCGCCGTTGTGAAAACTTTGTGATTGGTCAACTCCTTTTCTTAGACGCTTATGCAATGCCAGAGCTGAAGGATTTCTCAGAACAGTTCATTTTCCCCCAATATGGAGTCATGTTTAAATTCTGTGCAAAACTCTCTCTCTCTCTCTCTCTCTCTCTCTCTCTCTCTCTTTCTGTAAACGGGCGTTAAACCATAGCCTCAAGCTACGGTCCAGAGTACGGCGTTATAGAAAATATAATATTTAAAAGTTGCATGTTCGAAGCGTTCATTTCATGTAAATACCGTAAATGTATAATGCACATGTATTACCTACTAACTTGCCAGGTTTGTTTACATACATAAGAAATACAGCTCTTGATCCGCTTTCCAAGAACGGTTAAATTTTGTTTAATAGGAGAAAGTTTGGGGCGAGTAAAGCTACAATTATTAACAGCATTAAACTAAATGAAGAATTATTTAAATGGATTATTTGCACAAAATGTGATATGGTATGATGTAAATCTTTTCAAAAATACATGTAGCGTTATTTTTATGCTCGGTAAATTGCCGTAAAGTTTTTTTGCACATTTATGTATTGTATGCACTGTAGCTTTATATTTAATAATCCAAAATTTCTACATAGAGCTACAGCTATATATGTATGTACCGTTTCTTTGTATGTTTTATCACAAGTGTACACTGTCCAAAAATAGCCCAATTTCGACAGTCAAGAGTACCCATGTGAATTTTTCATTCTCTGATATGTTGTTCTGTCCGTGCATAATTTAATATGAGTTAACCAGCAACCAATCAGCGGTAAACTGAATCCACCAATAAAAAAAATTGTGGTTAAGGTGCGGGTATTGTTTATGTATGACGTAGTTAATAGAATTGAACGCGACGCGATCGGAAAAGTCCAACCAAATCGATTTTAGTAATAAATATACATGTATAATACTTTAATTTGAATAATTTTTGTATCACACTTTTTTTCAATTTATAGATACTTTGCTCTAGTAAACTGTAAATATTTAAGCATTGAATCATTATTTTTTGGAAGATGTGGTCTCATAATTTTTATGCACACACCGCTGCAGTTATAAGACCACGTCTTTTAAAAAATAATGATTCAATGCTTTTAATTACGTTTTCTCATCTTTATTCCGTTCCGCATTTATGAATTATTTTTCAAAATATTTCCCTTATTCTACGAGTAATGCGCAATTAACGGAAGAGCCGTTGGAACAGAGAATTATGCTGAGAAAAATAGTGCACAACGCTATAAATTTTAATAACACAATTATATTTTTTATTCCGTTTTTGGTTTTATAATAAGTTGATAAATTTAATTCATTTAACTGCTAAGAATTATTTACATCAATGAAATGTTTATGAGCGTAAGTATAATATCAGGTCGTGATCTGGCTTGAAGTCGCGAGGAGAGTCAGTCATGTTCTTCGAGAAATACTAAAGGAAGACTGTATTCATACGCACCAGATTTGGTGATTGGGTCTTCTGTGTTATGTGTAAATATCACTAAATCAATCAGTGCAATTTTATAGGGGGAAAGAAATAACGTCATATCAATACGAAGTACATAATTATGAAATTGATTAAATAATTCTTTGTCATAAATGTACGGATCTTCAAATTAATCCTAACATCTGTAAATCAAATTTAATTCAAATCAAACTTTTCATCACTGTCTTCAAATCAATTGCTCCAGCGCATTCTGTTATTGCAATAAAAATGTCAATTTCATCACATAGTTCTATTTATATGATTACGTTTCTACAATTAAGTCATATATGCTTTCCTCTCATCTATTTAGACGCCACTACGACGACTGCAATGACACCCTCAGTATCTGGTAAAAAATAAGTTGTAGAAATTCGAACGAGTACTATAATTCAAATTCAACTTTTTATCACTGCGTTTTAATTAATTGATATATATTGATACATGTACGTTGCTCCAGAGCATTGATCATTTTCTATTATTAAGATGTAATGATAACATAGTTCTGTATTGTATGAGTACAGTGCTACAATTAAATCTAAAATGGTTTTCTTTCATACTTTTAGCCTCAGCTTTGACAACGGCTTCAACGACAGCTTCTGCACAAACGTCTGGTAAAGAAATTTTCAATCATTCGAAATTCAATTCTTGTATTTGAATCAAACGTTTTAAAACATAATAACAATTCACTAGTACAATGCATTTATACTGTAATACATGTATTAATACAAATATACAAGTATGCTTCATTACATAATTCTGTACACAATCATCTCTTATTAGGGTCGGATAACTCTAACACAAATGATCCGAATAACTCAAACTCTGGTTCCTCCGGTGAGTCAGGTATTAATTACGCTTATAAAATTACTAAGAATCATAAAAAGCACACAATAATACGTATTTACCAGTACAGAGAGATGTTACTATTATAACTATTAAAAGAAAGTCTGTTATATCTTTATTTAGCATCACTAACACCTGTGACTAGCCCGTCATCAAATCCTTCAGCCAATACTAGCAGTACCACAAATAAACAAAATGGTGCGGCGGATTTGTCACCATCAAGCTATAACCTTTGTGTTTACGTGTCTTTGTCTATCATGTTCTACTTCTGGAGATAATCAAGAATGCAACAATAGCATGGCTTGAAAAACAACACCTTATGACGCTGAATCTTGCAGCTGAATGGGTGGTTTTGTGTGACTGATTCTTCGATTTATACTACTTTTAATTAGATATTTATTTTCCTTCAAACTGTGATATTTTGAGTAGTCAAATTGAAAATGATTGTGCTCTTGTAAATTAATGTAATGTTATTTACATGTAAATGTTTTTGTGATTTTATTTTTTTCGTTTACAATATGAGTTGTATTTTTTAGAATTTTATTTTGCTGCAAAAACCTGCTAGTATGATATTTCTACATGTAACTTAAAACATTTTATGATAAATAAGATTTGAAAAAATCATTTATTTTTCTTAGGAAAAAGATTTCACTTATAAGAGATATATAGCAGATCAATTTTTGTACAGGATGACAATAATTCAATTTTGCTCCAATTAAGGCTTCTGAATGGCTTTTCCCACAAAAACAGAGCTAACAGAAATTTAAAAACCATGATAATTTCTGTCATTTTAGTAGAAAATAACATTTTCTTTAAAAAAATTTCAACGTAAAAATTGCAGTTCATATTGCTTTAAAAGATAACAAAAAGTAGATTCCCAAACAATAAAAATGTGACACTTAAATAGAATATGATTTCAGTTTCTGATTGTATATAATGTATATGTATTAATAAAAGTGTAATGTGTTTTTTTTTTTATGAAAGAAGTCTTTCGTGAAGTATATTTGATAAATTAAATTTTTAATAAATATTGAACGCATGACTTGTTTTTTTTTCAGCGGTTGCATTGTTCATTAATATTAGTTTTACTTTAGTTTCACTGACTTATGGAAACGAATGTTTTATTATATTCGAAATCGGATCTGTTTCCCGAAACCGGGAGCTAAGACTAACCAATTTATTTGAGGGTCAACCAAAACAACAACTGTTATCAGGCACGTAGCATCAGGGGGGGGGGGGGGGGGGGGGGGGGGGGGCAGGGGGGCCTGCCCCCCCCCCCCCCACCACTTTTTCTCGCAGCAACAAATTTTTTAAAATTTACATATAAAAAATTGAATTATCATGGAGTTGGCCCCCCCCCCCCCCCACTTTTTTGGGAGTATGTAAAAAATTGATATGAAAATAAGGAAATGAGTAGTGAAATTGAAGTTATGTACTACGCTAGCCCCCCCCCCCCCCCCCCCAAGATTTTGGAAAAGTTAAAATTTTCCTTTTTTTTTTTTTTTTTTTGGCTTGTCAAGATTTTGTGGGTGAGTCTGCCCCCCCCCCCCCCGACCCGATCGATATCGTTGTCATCGGTTAAAGACTGTTGGCAAGGGGCTAAAAACTTGGCAATTTAAGGGCCAATATGTGACTGTGAAGGACTATAATTTTGGGTCAAAACAAAGCATACGCGGATCCAGAAATTTTTTTCATGGGGGTCCGAAGGTTATTTGAGTTTGCCAGGGATATGAGGCATATTTTTGGTAATTTTATAATGTAAATTTGAAGAAATTTGAGTTTTGCAGGTGGGGTTTGACCCCCCCCCCTCGCCTTCTAAATCCGCGCATGCAAAGGTGTATGGAAAAATAAATTATTTGATTAAATAGTAAGAGTTTAATGCACATGTTATAATTTCACACAGTAGCAAATTGCATGCAGAGTCAATAAAGGTTATTGGAAAAAAAGAAGGAAATATTTATAAAGACGTAAAAAAATAATCACAGTTCCCGTCATCCTGAAAGCGCATTTTCCCAGACACAAGTTTGTGAAGCAAAATCGAAGACAGTGCCTCCGACACATGATTGCACCCACTGATTCAAGCCACTGTCACAGTGAATGTACATGTGCGGGTCCGGATGCGGAAACATGGTGATACCATTGTCCAGTTGTTCCTGCGTACATGGATTCGAGGCTTCGTGATGCTGGTCCGCGATACAGGCGTGGCTTTGTTGGTTCCAAACCAGGCTAGGGGGACAGCTCGTGACCCACGCATTTAGCCAAACGTCACAGTGGATGAATTTTGTACGATCTTTGCTGTATGCGAAGAAATATTCGTTACTGGCGAGGGCCTGCGTAGTGCAGGGGTTTGTCACATCCGGGTCAAGGGGAGCTTTATCGCCGGTGACTGTTGCTGTTGTTGACCCACAAGAATGGGAGCCCTTAATGACATAGAAGGAAATGAAACACTCCTTAAATAACATTATATTACAGTTTTTCTTTCATTCTTCCTTTATCAAAGTTAATTGACTATAATATGTGGATAACATTAAGTCATGGCTTGGATTGAAACCTGTATATGATAAAAAACGACAAGAGGCAATATTCTTGAAATAAATCAACAAAACATCTCAAATCAACAGTATAACTCTTTATGACTTGAATACAATACCTGCTGATAGCGTTCTCCTTTCGGACACTGCGTTATGTACATCTTGTGATGGTAGTCACATTTTATAAACTTGGTATAATCATATGGATGCGGGAAGAACAATTGGTTATTTCGTATTGCTTCTTCTGTACACGGATTTGGTATCGCTGTTTCATCTAGAATTTATTAGAATCACTTCCAAAAATTAAGCTTATATTTTGTTAATTTATTATATAATACTGAAATTCTTTCAATTGAACCCCAGTGCCTTTATATGTATACCTGTTGTAGAACTGCACAAATAGTGCTTGTATTTTTCGTGAAGCAGGAAATCCGTTTTCGTGCATTCGCGTTCATGTCCATTTTGACGACATATAATTTCACTTCCTAAAATACACGTTTTAATCTATGATTATTTCAAAACCAAAAATCTCGAAATATATGACATTTAAAAGTGTATGGAAATTGACATAATGGAGAACAATTTGCTGAAATGTTCCCCTACCTGACTCGTTGACAGAGATGATTGTCGTATTGAAGTGGGCATCACTGCAGTTCTTGAGGCCGGCGGCTTCCGCCGGCAGGTGCGTGCCCACAAAGCTCATGTACAGTGGACGGCCATCCACCGTCTTCTCTAGGGATAAGATTGCGGGGTGACCGTCCGTGGCCGTCAATTTGTCGCTGTACAGGGCAGCGCTTGGGTGGGGGTTATCGTAAGACATATATACGTGGACAATTCCACAGTTTACATTCACCTGTAAAAAGGTTTTGAAATGAAATCAGCATGCTTTATGACTACTTTATGAAGGTAACGTCAACATTTCTACATGGATCACTTACTTGCACGACTTTGTGTATATCTGTATCATTTGTTGAAGGATTAGACACGACGGCATGTATTGTTACAGTCTTGTTTGGACTTAAACTCGTGTTTGACGTATAATTTGTCGCAGGCGATGATCCCGTTGATGAGCCATTACTATTCACAGGATGGGAGGGGCCAATAACCACCGGAGCTATTGCAAATCATATAATGATTATAAGGAAATGTCATTTGTTGATGTTATAACAATATGTGAATATTTGGGCCAAAATGAATAATCTTACCTCTACAGGCGGCCTTCTGTATTTCGTAAATCAAACTATCGATGTCAGAAAATCCTGTCAAATAAAACACGTGAGTACAGTTAGGGTTACTTGCCATTGCCTCCAACTCATTGCCACAAATACTTCCGACACCAAGAGCAAACAACACTATTCCCTCTTCTTTTGCTAACGTTGCCTCTTCAGCGGTATTCAAAGCGCTGTTTGAACACCCATCAGTGATAACGAGAGCAACCTTGGTTGAGCTAGGTCTAGATCCATTGCGAAACACTGCCTCTCTGGCCAGTCGAATTCCCGCCGCTGTATTCGTACCGCCGCCATTGTACCTTGCACTGTCGATAGCATTGTGAAGGTCAGCTTTATTGCTATATGTACCAAAACCAAACTCAACCGTAGCATAGCTATCGAACGTCACGACCGCTACTTCTACAGCATGTGGACCAATCTCATACTTGTCGGTAACGTTTTTCACAAAGTCCAGCATGACTTGAAAGTCTGTTCTTCCTATGCTTCCAGATTCGTCTAGAATGAACCCGATGTCGAATTGGCAATCATCTGAAAGTTGTTATACTTAAGTTTTAATGAACAGAAAACGCGATGCGTTCATTGCAAATTAATTAAAATTAGCATTATGTGGAGCAATAAATCCTTACCTACAGGTAATTGCTGCACCTGGGTAACGAAGTGACTTGACGTCTTCTCCGGATGATAATAGGTCCTCCATATCTCAGCCTGTCTTTCAAGGACACCAGGCGTATCGTCCCCAAACCTCCTCTTCAAAACCAAACTTGCAGCCAACCCCGAGTACAGAGGTGTGGTGAGGTCCGTCCATGATACATTACTCCAGTCTATATTCAACTTCTCTTGGATAAGCGAATACTGCTTTCGAAGCAAATAATCATTCTTTGTAGAATCAAAGTCCGATTCTGTAACCTGTAAATTAGTGAAAAAACTTTTATATTTTAGTGATATAAGAAATAATTTGTTATTGATAAGATTAAATATTTTTAAAGTTTTATTTAGCAATTTGCAAACCTGCCAAATTCCACCATAAAAGTTAGGTCGAAAGGTATTGATGTCCTGTCCATCTTGAGATTCGACATAGGCAAGTCTTCTGAGAAACAGCCTATCGTTTGGATAAATACAATTTGATCTGATGACGTCCACTACCGCCTGGACAATATCTGCACCCGTCGCACGGTCCTCGCGCGTGCGGTCAACCGCAGAGTAGCAGGCGTTTAATAAAGCAATGCACAGCAATAGCAGAAACATTGTTTTAATGCAATGACACTCCGTGTGCACTGTTTATATATGCATGCATGTTTACAGAATTAGCAGGAAGTGCACTAAAATTATATTGTTGTTTAGAGATTTAGAAATGTTTTAGACAGTTTGCAAGAAAGCCGCTGAAGTCATTCTGTATTAATCATCTCAGAAAGGGATAATTAATTACGGCTGATTAGAAATCAAACAAAGTTGTCTGCAACAAAATCTTTCAGCCATTGAGAAAGGTGAAAAGGGAAGGCTATGTTGTTAGATACTTAAACACCAGTACCTGAGTGTGTGAAATATAACACCGAGGGTAGCAGTGTCTTATTTCACTATGCTCAGACACGTACGTGTACATTGTTTTGAAAGTGGGTTGGGTGCAGAATTACCTTAATTTCCCTGTCCCTAAAATTCAAATACGTAAACGGCAGTAAAATTATTGCCTTTATCTTAAAATGAGTCTTGCTTTTTAATTTTCCCTATAATTGTTAAACACTACCCAAAAATGATTCTGCACCGTTTGATTTTAACCTGATTATATTTAAACACATACTAATAGATCTGAAAATGGCCATTTTAATAACAAAATGTCGATGTATTTTAACAACATTTATTTAGTGTGTAAGAAAAGTATAAAACGCTGAATACCTTAACATAGTTAAAATAATCGTTAAGGAGGTTTTGTGTCAACAAATTAACCATCAGATTGACTTATATTAATATATTTAGATATGATTTTTATGCCGTAAATTTTATTTAGTTAAGAAAAGTTTCTTAAATTTAGCGTTTAATTATGAGCATTCTTCTATATCTTTATACAGAACTCTTCTTCTGAAGGTGATCAATGCAGTCTTCGATGGTCATGACCACTTAGATGTAAATACATGTACAATTAAAGTGCCAGTTTCTGGATCCAACCCCTTGTTGCCTGTGTTTCTGTGATACATCATAGACTGTGAAAAAACTGACTGTATTCCATTGTTTTTGTTTGTGATAAGAAATATCTATTAGGCAATAGAAATAACTCATTGATAGGAATATCAAAATATTTTAAAGTACACATAGGGTGGAGCCTCGTTTATCCGAAAGCTTTTGTCCCAAGTCAAATTGACCGGATAGGTAAAGCGTCCGGATATCTGAAATGTGTCTATTTTTGTCATATCTATACAATCCCTAACTTTATGAAGATGTTTTAGATTAATCAAATACATGTTGATTCATTATGAGGCATGTCTGTAGTAATACTAATGAAGTACCTTGAAGTTCGATTTATCAAATGCGCAACTATAGGTTGTATGCGTTTATGGATGTACTGTACAAGAAACAAATACTTGTTCGACATATAAATTGCCAATCAATTTCCTAGTCCATCAGTTAGGCAATAAATCAGTGAGTCAATGCATATACAGACAATCAACCAACCATGCTATCAATTTCGATGAAACAAAACATATGGTTACTTTAGTTTTTCCAGATAGTAATATTTTATTCAAGCTTTGTGACTTCATAAAAATTCATTGCGAAACATGTGCACTAATGTATTTATAAAAGCATAAATTTTTCAAAGTGTTTTAATACTGGCATCATATACAACAATCAATTTAGTCAGCTTGAATTACCCCAAAATTGAATTAGATTGCCAGACACAGTTCTGTGAGGCGTAGTCAAAGACCGTGCCCCCGACACATGACTGCACCCAGGGGTTCAACCCATTGTCACAGTGAATGTATTTGTGGGGGTCCTGGAGGGGGAACATGGTGATTCCCTGGTCAAGCTTATCCTGCGTACACGGATTCGAAGAGGAATGCGTGTCCTCGATGCATGTCTGAGTTTGCTGGCTCCACACTAAATTCGAGGGGCAGTTCAAAATCCATGCATGACCCCACACGTCACAATGAATGAACTTTGTTTTATCTTTTGTGTAAGTGAAGAAGAACTGGTTGTTCATCAACGCATGCGCTGTACAGGGATTGGAAAGGTTGGGATTAAGGGGAGTCTTGTCGCTTGTTATTGTTGTAGTAGTGGATCCACAAGAGTGGGACCCCTTTAATAATGGCGTTATGTATCAATTCACAAGTCTTTTAATACGTAATAATATCAGTAATATAATTTTTCATTTTTTCAATTCAAATGTGTTTAATAATAGTCTAAGTGTTCACGGTATGAACAAACCATTACATGCTTAGTTGAATAATTTCAATTTCACCTCAAAAAGATTTTGACTAACCTGATGGTATCTTTCGCCATTTGGGCACTGCGTTATGTACATCTTTTGTTGGTAATCACACTTGATGAATTTCGTGTCGTCGTATGGATAGGGATGGTACATTTCGTTGTTCTGTATGGCGGTTGCAGTGCATGGGTTTGCAACAACGAGTGTATTGAGATCTGTATCAAACAGAAAGCAAGTAATTTTATAATAGTAATAATAACACCACAATGCAAACAATATATTAGGAAGGATTATCATGGGGTTAGAAATATAAAAGAATTATTACCTCCATTGGTTTTACAAAGGTAATGTTTGTACTTCTCACTCAGCTCGAAATCTGTCTTGGTGCATTCTCGCTCTACCTTGTTTTGGCGGCAGACGATTTCAACATCTAAATTGAACAGTCCATCCGCACAAGTTGACAATATTTATTCGTTAGAAATACAACAAAATTATTAATTAAAACTCGTCTCTTACCTGTCTTGTTTTCCTTTGCGATACCGATCACATATTCTGCATCGCTACAGTTCTTCAGACCAGCAGCTTCCGGCGGAAGTTGAGTCCCCACAAACGTTAAATATAATGGCCGTCCATCCACTGTTCGATTGAAGTACAGTATGGCGGGGTGGCCGTCCGTGGCTGTTACTTTGTCACTGTACAGTACTGAACTTGGATGTGGATTGTCATAGGACATGTAAATATGGACAATGCCACAATTTACAGACACCTTTAAACAAATGTAAATGTAAAGGCTTATGTTTTTTCAAAATTTTATATTGTCGTGCTTTAAATACGTTACTTTTTGTACATAGTATACTCGTAACATCATTATATGAAAATTTAAAAACAATACTAATGTCTTGCATTCATTTTTGTGTCGGTAGGGTCGGTGGGCGGTGGTACTTTCACACTGATGGTTTCATTGATATGCTTGATTATTTCGGTTGTATTACTGCTAGTATTTTGCGGTGGTGAAATCGGAGCTATCATGGATAAAAAAAGGAAAGTAAACACTATTCAATTAAGTCTGAAAATTAATTAAGGTATAAACGAACATTTTGTCAAATCATACCAACTACATGTATATGTATATAATTGCAACATTACGGTGGCGTAGTTCTGCCACAACTTGTCAGTTTATTATGTCAACTTTTCAGATCTTTTTTTATATCTCGGCTTAATTTCTTCAAATTAAACCCAAAAGGTCAATATTGGAAAGTTTATAAGTCGAGTTAGATTTAATGAATTGATTCAGAAATTTTATGAACATTACCACGGCATGCAGCTTTCTTGATCTCGGATACCAAGCTGTCGATTTCTGAAAATTGCGTTAGGAAGAAAACGTGAGTACAATTCGGATCGCTGGCAACTTCGTTGAGTTCCATCTCATTAACATCTCCGATCCCGATCGCAAATAGCACTATTCCGGCATCCTTGGCGTACGAAGCCTCTAGAACAGTACTGGGATAATAATTTGAATATCCGTCTGTAATGACAATTCCTACTTTAACAGCATTTGATCTTGTGTTGTGCTGAAACACCCCTCGTCTAGCAGTGCGGATTCCGTGTGCGGTGTTGGTACCTCCAGCGTCGTACTGTATGCTATCAATAGCTATGTCAAGAGCGGCTTGAGAATCGAAATCTCCGAAACCAAATTCTACACGTGCAGAGTCACTGAAAGAGATGGCTGCTACTTGAACTGAATCGGGACCTATTTCAAACTGTTTTGTGACGTTTTTAACAAAGTCAAGAATCCGTAGAAAATTCAGAAATGAAATGCTCCCTGATCCATCCAGAATGAAGGCTAAATCAATTTCACACTTTTTATCTGAAATAAAGAAAATAAGAATTTAGTGGACATAAAAGAACATATTAAAAAAAAGAAAGATGTTCAACAGTACTAGTACAATATACTTTACTTTCATCTATCTGGTTGACTTCCGATATAAAGTAATGAGGCGATTGTCCTTTATGGTAGTTGTCCACCCAGAAATCTGCCTGTCTTTCAAGGACACCCGGGGTGTTGTTTCCTGCTATTTGTTGAAGTCTGAGGCTGGCTGCTAGCCCCGAGTACAGGGGTTTGGTCAGGTCAGTCCATGCTACGGCTCGCCAGTCTATGTTCAGTTTTTCTTGTATAGCTTGGCACATATCTTCTATTCCATAACAATGTTTGGTGGACTCAAATTCTGACTTTTCCACCTATTTCAATAATATCTAAACATGTAATTTTCATATTTTCAACATTACGGTAAATAGGAAATTAGATTTGCTCTTTTAAACAAACACTACAGTAATTTTAAATCTTGACTGCGTTTTATAGAATGCTACTCTGTTGAAAGAACGTTTTTATATGATATTATAATACCAAGTACCTGCCAAATCCCACCGTAATAATTCTGTCGGAAGGTGTTTGTGTTCTTCCCATCTTTAGATTGTACGTAGGCTAGACGTCTTAGGAAGACCCTGTCATTGGGATAGATGCAGTTTTCCCGGATAATGTCGACTACAGCCTGTACAATGTCAGCCCCCACGGCACGGTCTTTTCGTGTGCGGTCTACAGCCGACAACACCAATCCCCAACACAAAACACAGAGCAATAGCGCAACAACGCGCTGCTTCTGTTGGGCATCCATCATCTATGTCTCATCAAAGCCAAACGCAACCTGTGCTTAAAGTATCACTCGCAAAGATGTTTGTTTGCCTTCGATAAAGACAATTACAGATATGGAGTTTAGAAGAAGTTCAAATGATAAAGCCCAGAAAGCATGTTCAAGAGCTTGATTTGATAACAATTGTAAATAGGACATATTGTTTTTCTTTAACGGAACAAATTCTTCTATCACGGCACCTTAATCTTCGGTATAAAATGTGTGTACCAAATACTACATTTAATAACTGTATCTATTAGAAATCTTAATTGATTTCATTGTCAACGTTCTACTGTTTACCTAGTATTTGTATATCGCACAAACTTTCTCTGAATTAAAGCGGCATAATGCCCGGAATTGATTAGAAAGCCGATGTTTGCGAACATGCATTTCAGCATTAATTAATTCATTGTCAATTAATTTTGACCTGGTGCGTGCATTTGCTGTCCTCAAACACCGTAAGCCCAGTTAACTCTTCACCAATGTTCAATATACCCTAAATAGAAACTCATTGCACCTTTGATTACTTTATCAATTCTTGATCCCGGAACATATGAAATTATCTCGGCGTTGCTAAGGGAAGAATAGGAGTTATGGACTTTGTGTCATTTCCACTATAAGTAGTACTTGAAACATTTTTTATGAATTCGTAAGCCACCGAAATCCAGGCCACTGAACAAGGCATTATCGCTCACAAACATGATTGGTTCAATGAAATATGTTTATATTGCATGTGAGAGAACATTGTTTACTACAGGAGTTCAGTAAAAAACCAACAATTATTTTTTTTTTATTTCGCTAAGATAATTTTAATATTTCAATATAATAAAACGAATCTTTATCTGGTTTGAATACATCAATTCATAAGCAAATTAATTCTTGACAAAAAAGCATCAGCTTAATTATAACGCATCTTCTCCATAACGTAGATCGGACCATTATCCTACAGGCGCAGTCTCCCATACACAGTTCTGTGAATCAAAATTAAACACCGTGTGTGGTGTGCAGGCCTGGACCCAGGGGTTGAGGGCGTTGTCACAGTGGATATATTTATGGGGGTCGTGATGGGGAAACATGGTGTAGCCCTGATCCACTTTGTCCTGTGTGCACGGGTTTGTAGAGGTGTGTACATCCGGGGTACATGTTTGTTTAGCCTGGCTCCAAACCATGTGGGAGGAGCAATTAGAGACCCACGCGTGGCCCCACACGTCACAGTGAATGTACTTGGTATTATCTTTGGGGTAGGCGAAGAAGAACTGTTGACTGATAAGGGACTGTGGTGTACAGGGGTTTGTAAGATCCGTTGCCAGCGAGACCTTGTCTCCTGCCGTTACCTGCGCAGACCCACAAGAGTCGGAGCCCTGTGAATAAACACTCAGAATTAAATCAACTTTAGTTAGTGTTTATTTAGCTAAACAACACCACTGATGTTTATGCATCCTTTAAAATTCACACCGGTATCAGCAACAACAAAAGCGCACATACTGTTGTGTAGCGTTGTCCATCCGGGCATTGGATGACATACATCTTCTGCTGGTAATCGCACCTGATGAACTTTGTTTCGTCATATGGGTGAGGGTGGTAAAGTTCTTTGTTTAGGAGAGCAGTGTCAGTGCAGGGATTTGGGATAGCCATATCTACAATTAAAATTAAAACCTTTGGATATGGATGCAATTATGACCTCAGTTTGAGGGTTTTTAAATTTCGATTTTAAAAAAAGTAACTAAAAAATAACTATATTTTTTATTATTGCGTCAAAAATATGGCTGGGCTTCGTCATCTTTTGCGGAAACTCGAAAGGTTGGGTATCTATATATGTTGCCGCATTGTTTTTTTAATTGGCATGTACTAGTATTACAGACATGAATGTTCATTAGCTAACAGATGCATCTTTCAAAGGTATGCTAAAACCCTAAACCAGCAGTCACAAATAGGCAATTACATTAAGACTTACAATGAAACATGTGCCTTGTTCTTTGTCGCTTTTTAAAGTATTTCATATAAGAACTGTCTTGAAGTTTTAACCTGTCCTAATAAGCAGAGAAAAACTACTTCTCCAAATAAATGTCACGGGTAACTAAAAGACATGCAGCCGTTGGTATTAAAGATACATTTGTTTAAATGTCGTCATTTTTAAGTATCGATAAAGTCAATAAAAAAATCTGGAAAGGAATATAGCAATCAACCGATCAATCAACCAATTAATCGGTTAATTATTTAACACATACTTACTACCAGACTGACAAACCATGTCCTTGTAGGACGACTGGAACTCGAAGTCCTTTTTGGTGCACGGTCTCTCAATGCCATCCTCTTTGCAAACCACTTCAACTTCTACGTACAGACAGAATAAATATACATGTAAACAAGTAGTAACTTACTGGTCGTTAAAAAATCAACCCTTATAAATGTTTGAATGACTTCAATACTTTTTACTTTTTAAATGTATTTAATTGTACAATCGAATATAATAAATGATACGTGTATAGTTGACAGATGTTATTTTTTTTGCTAAACAAGATAGAGGACTTCAAAAGTTGAAGGAATAAAAAGTTGAAATATATTTGGTCAAATTGATATATATGTATATTGGACCATAATTACACACTGGACATATTGATGTGAGCAAAAGTGGTAAGGTAGTTGGCGTCGGTGCAGTTCTTCCCCTTGATGCTGTAGGGTGACCCCACTGACGTCAGGTATAGCGGCCTGCCGTCTGCTGTCTTATTCAGGAACAACAGTGCCGGATGTCCGTCCGTCGCGGTCAGTTTCTGGCTGTAGAAGACGGAGCTAGGGTGAGGGTTGTCAAAGGAAGCATACACTTGTACCACTCCACAGTTCACCTTGACCTATCACAAACATCGGAACAAATTACAACTAGTTCAAAAGCCCACATGGTTCGAAAAGGGCATTATAGCTGGAATATTTCAAAGGATATTATTATCGCCTAAACAAAAAGTGAGTAGGTTTCGCCGACAGATTGGATTTTTACCTCCAGGACGTTGTGAGCGCCCGTGGTGTTGGACTCCGTCCTCTGTGTGACAAAGGCGAGCGTGGTGGTGGTGTCGATGTGGTGCTTGTAAGTAACATTTAACCTCACTCCGTGTATATCCACGCTTGTGCCGTTCATACCAATGACGCTGTTCGAATCCACGACGATAGGTGCTACAAACACAAAAATCTTATCGTATCGTTCTACTCCAACACCACATTTTGAATGTTCAAAATTTAAACAAAAAATGTCCCAAACAAATTACTTGTATTATATGTATATGTATTTTAATTTTGGTGATAAAATCAATAATTCAAAGCTTACTAATCAATTCTTATAACAATGGAGTTTTGATAAAAATATGTAGATACATGTACATGTAGAACTTGATTTTTGATGTCTACTTGACACATCCATAATTTAGATATGTTCTACACCTTCGTGTTGTTCGAATACAGAGAAGCTAAAGGTTATTCCAGTCCGATATCAGCATGCACTTTAGAGTAAGCCGGATTTGAGATGCAATCAGTAAATTGAACTAAACTTCAAGGTTAATTTCAGGACACTTCGATATCTCGACTATACTCTGTCCCAAGATATTTTGGATTCACGTTTGGCTTAATTGTTTGATATTTATAAATACCTCAGGATCCAAACGATGTTCAATCAAAAGTATGAAAAATTTCCAAGATTTCTCAGTCAAAACGCCCCTGTTAGCTTATCAGGTTTTAATACAATGCTAAAAAATGTTATGTCTACGGAGATTTTGCATTGCAGCAAGCCCGGATGATAACGTTGAAATATTGCGCGATGTATTCCGAGTGTATTCCGAATGGAGAAAAGATGTAAACATTCCCCATTATAAATCTCCGTAAGGAATCTGTTTTCGTTCCTGTGAATTTTTCCGAGTGAAAGATTGTAATGTGTCAATGAAATTATCTTGGAAAATATCCCTTTCAACTATTTCAATTGCACTTCTTTCACAGGTAAGTGTAATTTTATTAAAAATCGTCCAAACGTGAATCCAAAATATCTTGGGACAGAGTATAAATGGAAGGTCCGGTATATGCATTGAATGATTATCCAGTAGTGTTTGCTTTGTTCATATTTGGCTTTGAATAGTATACATGTCGCATTTATCTATGATTATATCATTTCTCACAACGAAATCTATATTAATGTCTGAGCAGATTTTTTTTGAAAAAACTGATGAGGAATACACATTATAATTTTGTTTTGCTCCAAAACATCAATTCATCTTTCCGACATGAATTATATCTCGGATTATTATGACATAACATGTGCAAGAACACGCTAATTTTTATGCGTTCAACTTGTATTGTATACGTAGATCCATATTTGTTCCTACCTCGACAAGCTGCTTTTTCGATTTCTTGGACTACATTGTCAATTTCCGAGAATCCCGCCAATAAAATCACGTGGGTGCACTCAGGTGGACTCGATATGGCCCTTAACTCTGCCTTGTTTATGTTTCCGATTCCAAGTGCAAATACGACGATTCCCGCTTCCTTGGTTATCTTTGCCTCGTTAATCGTGTCTTGGAAAGAATCTGATGATCCGTCCGTAATGACAAGGGCGACTTTGGTTGCACCTTTTCGTGAGCTGGTTTCAAAGACAGATTCCCTTGCCAGCTTTATCCCTTTATTGGTGGCAGTGCCTCCTGCGTCATAGTTAATGAAGTTCATGGCTCTTTCCAAAGATGCATGATCTTGATGTTCTTCAAATCCAAATTCCAACCTCGCCGTATTACTGAAGGACACGACGGCAACTTGGGAGTTTCCAGGCCCTATGTTCAATCCACGGGTGACTTTCTTCATGAAACCGAGCATGTCAATAAAATTAAAGTACCCGATACTCCCCGAGGTGTCCACAATGAAGGCTAGATCTATCTGACAAGTAGCTAAAAAAAACTCATTTCAAAAACAAGCATGACACTAAATACATGTACTTTAATCTTTAAAACGGCTCAAATATCCCCCATCCCTCCTTTGTTTAAAGGTTACATCAGCTATTATTTGAATCCCTACCCCTTGCGATCTTTTGAATTTCCGTCAGAAAAAACGTCTTGGTCTTTCCATGCTGGTAGTTGTTGATCCAGAATTCCGCCTGTTTGTTTATATCCCCGGGGGTGTTGTTTCCCGCCCTCAGCTGTAGCAACAGACTAGCAGCCAGTCCCGAGTACAGGGGTTTTGTCAGATTCTGCCACATCACGCTCGTCCAGTTTATGTTGAGTTTATCTCTTATTATCTTGCACTGATTTTCTAATCCAATGCATGATGAAGTTAAGTTGAAATCTGCTTCCTCAACCTGTAAGATAATCCACACTAATAATAATAATAATAATTTTGATAATAATAATAATAATAATAACTAGATACGATCTCGTTACGAGTAACGAGTAGGTCTTCCGTTTAATTTTTTAAACAATTCGATTAAAATATCAATGAAATTTCAGAATTCTCCCTCAACCACCTCCTTTTAGATAATGTATACGATTGTCAATATCCTTTAAAATGCTTAACAAAGAGTTTTGCTTTTTAACATACAGCACATTAAAGATTTAATATTTTAGTCCCCTAAAATCTCTAATTACGTCATCAATGGGTTTGGAAATGAGTTTTACAAACATATATTGCTGCTATCAACAACTTTGCTTCTATAATGCATTACAAAATCTTGATCATTTTTAAGGTATGAGTAATAGAGTTTAGGAGTCTATTGGCCCCTAATTTAAGGGCCAGCCCCTTTTTCTTGATTTTATACGAAAGGTCTCATGAATACTAACATTTTTTGTTCTTACATCCATCTAAAATTGTTGATCACTTTTGAGATACAAGTGATGGGCCAGCCCTCTAGATCCTTAATGGGGACAGAAATTCGTCTTTTAATAAGTGGAATCAATTTAAATCATTTTTTCAAACATTTTCTCTTCTATGATGTCTTACAAAATATGTATACTTCTCTAGTTATTTTTCGTCAAAGCTAAAGTACTTTGGCCCCTAAAAATCCCTAACTACGTAATAAATGGGCGTGGCAATGATTTTTTCAAATATATTTCAAATATATATTGGTACGATCAACAACTTTGCTTCTATAATGCATTACAAAATCTTAATCGTTTTTAAGTTACTTGTAATAGAGTTTACAAAGGCCTTGGCCCCTAAAAAAAGGGGCCAGCCCCTTTTTCTTGATTTGTGTGAAAAGGTCTTTAGAATACAAATATTTTTTGTTCTTACACCCATGTGAAATTGTTGATCATTTTTGAGATACAAATGATTGAATATTTTAGGGGCCAGCCCTCTAGATCCTTAATGGGGACAGAAAATCGTGTTTTGTTAAATGAAACAATTTGAATCATTTATTCTCTAGTTATTTTTCGTCAAAGCTAAAGTACTTTGGCCCCTAAAAATCCCTAACTACGTAATAAATGGGCGTGGCAATGATTTTTTCAAATATATTTCAAATATATATTGGTACGATCAACAACTTTGCTTCTATAATGCATTACAAAATCTTAATCGTTTTTAAGTTACTTGTAATAGAGTTTACAAAGGCCTTGGCCCCTAAAAAAAGGGGCCAGCCCCTTTTTCTTGATTTGTGTGAAAAGGTCTTTAGAATACAAATATTTTTTGTTCTTACACCCATGTGAAATTGTTGATCATTTTTGAGATACAAATGATTGAATATTTTAGGGGCCAGCCCTCTAGATCCTTAATGGGGACAGAAAATCGTGTTTTGTTAAATGAAACAATTTGAATCATTTATTCAAACATTTTCTCTTCTATGATGTTTAACAAAATATGTATACTTCTCTAGTTATTTTTCGTCAAAGTTTAAGTACTTTGGCCAAAGAAAAACTCTAATTACGTAATAAAAGGGCGTGGCAATGATTTTTTCAAATAGATATTGGTACGATCAACAATTTTGCTTCTATAATGCATTACAAAATCTTTATCGTTTTTAAGTTATTCGTAACAGAGTTTATGACTGTCTTGGCCCCTAATTTAAGGGGCCAGCCCCTATTTCTTGATTTTGTTGAAAAGAACTTTTGATTATCTACCACTTTTGTTATATTTGTTTTAACAAAATATCAACTCATAAAAAGATACAGATCAAAACGTATGAAAAATTTGATTCGAAATTCGTACCCAATTTTCGAGCCTATGCGAGCTCATAGAAATGGCGCCACTGGCGCAAAAAAACTACATTGTGCACAACTTCAACCTATGGTCTACCTATCCTGTAAATTTCATATTCCTATGTCTGATAGTCTCTGAGTTTATGTCTGCACAAAATTAGTCGTAAAAACTTACAAAATCGGCCGTAAATCGGAACCGGAAGTGCCGATTTCAAAATTTAAAAAAACTTCTAGAATTATGACCACTGGCAATCATCTGAGAAAAAATGGTCGAAATCGGCCGAATACTTTTCGAGAAATCGCGTGCACAAAATTCGTGGAAAAAAATAATAATAACTAGATACGATCTCGTTACGAGTAACGAGTAGGTCTTCCGTTCAATTTTTTAAACGATTCGATTAAAATATCAATGAAATTTCAGAATTCTCCCTCAACCACCTCCTTTAAGATAATGTATACGATTGTCAATATCCTTTAAAATGCTTAACAAAGAGTTTTGCTTTTTCACATACAGCACATTAAAGATTTAAGATTTTAGTCCCCTAAAATCTCTAATTACGTCATCAATGGGTTTGAAAATGAGTTTTACAAACAGATATTGCTGCTATCAACAACTTTGCTTCTATAATGCATTACAAAATCTTGATCATTTTTAAGGTTTGAGTAATAGAGTTTAGGAGTCTATTGGCCCCTAATTTAAGGGGCCAGCCCCTTTTTCTTGATTTTATACGAAAGGTCTCATGAATACTAACATTTTTTGTTCTTACATCCATCTAAAATTGTCGATCACGTTTGAGATACAAATGATTGAATATTTTAGGGGCAGCCCTCTAGATCCTTAATGGGGACAGAAATTTGTGTTTTGATAAGGGGAATCAATTTAAATCATATTTTCAAACATTTTCTCTTCTATGATGTCTAACAAAATATGTATACATCTCTAGTTGTATTGCGTCCAAGTTTAAGTACTTTGGCCCCTAAAAATCCCTTATTACGTAATAAATGGGCTTGGCAATGATTTTTTCAAATAGATATTGGTACGATCAACAACTTTGCTTCTATAATGCATTACAAAATCTTTATAGTTTTTAAGATACTTGTAATAGAGTTTACGGAGGCCTTGGCCCCTAAAAAAAGGGGCCAGCCCCTTTTTCTTGATTTGTTTGAAAAGGTCTTAAGAATACAAATATTTTTTGTTATTACACCCATGTAAAATTGTTGATCATTTTTGAGATACAAATGATTGAATATTTTAGGGGCCAGCCCTCTAGATCCTTATTGGGGACAGAAAATCGTGTTTTGATTGATGGAATCGATTTAAATCATTTATTCAAACATTTTCTCTTCTATGATGTCTAACAAAATATGTATGCTTCTCTAGTTATTTTTTGTCAAAGTTTAAGTACTTTGGCCCCTAAAAATCCCTAATTACATGATGAATGGGCGTGACAATGATTTTTTCTAATAGATATTGGTACAATGAACAACTTTGCTTCTATAATGCTTTACAAAATCTTTATCGTTTTTGAGTTATTTGTAATAGAGTTTATGACTGTCTTGGCCCCTAATTTAAGGGGCCAGCCCCTATTTCTTGATTTTGTTAAAAAGAACATTTGATTATCTACCACTTTCGTTATATATGTTTTAACAAAATATCAACTCATAAAAAGATACAGATCAAAACGTATGAAAAATTTGATTCGAAATTCGTACCCAATTTTCGAGCCTATGCGAGCTCAATCCCTAATTACGTAATAAATGGGCGTGGCAATATTTTTTTCTAATAGATATTGGTACGATCAACAACTTTGATTCTATAATGCATTACAAAATCTTTATCGATTTTAAGTTATTTGTAATAGAGTTTAAGAGTGCTCTGGCCCCTAATTTAAGGGGCCAGCCCCTTTTTCTTGATTTCTTTGAAAAGGTCTTAAGAATACTAACAATTTTTGTTCTTACACCTATTTAAAATTGTTGATCATTTTTGAGATACAAATGTTTGAATATTTTAGGGGCTAGCCCTCTAGATCCTTAATGGGGACAGAAATTCGTGTTTTGATAAGTGGAATCGATTTAAATCATTATTTCAAACATTTTCTCTTCTTTGATGTCTAACAAAATATTTCTACTTCTATAGTTATATTGCGTCAAAGTCTAAGTATTTTGGCCCCTTAAAATCCCTAATTACGTAATAAATGGGTGTGGCAATATTTTTTTCTAATAGATATTGGTACGATCAACAACTTTGCTTCTATAAAGCATTACAAAATCTTTATCGTTTTTAAGTTATTTGTAATAGAGTTTAAGAGTGCCCTGGCCCCTGATTAAAGGGGCCAGCCCCTTTTTCTTGATTTCTCTGAAAAGGTCTTAAGAATACTAACAATTTTTGTTCTTACACCTATTTAAAATTGTTGATCATTTTTGAGATACAAATGTTTGAATATTTTAGGGGCCAGCCCTCTAGATCCTTAATGGGGACAGAAATTCGTGTTTTGATAAGTGGAATCGATTTAAATCATTAATTCAAACATTTTCTCTTCTATGATGTCTATCAAAATATTTCTACTTCTTTAGTTATATTGCGTCAAAGTTTAAGTATTTTGGCCCCTTAAAATCCCTAATTACGTATCAAATGGAAGTGGTAATTATTTTTTCTAATAGATATTGGTACGATCAACAACTTTGCTTCTATAATGCATTACAAAATCTTTATCGTTTTTAAGTTATTTGTAATAGAGTTTAAGAGTGCCCTGGCCCCTCATTAAAGGGGCCAGCCCCTTTTTCTTGATTTCTGTGGCAAGGTCTTAAGAATACTAACAATTTTTGTTCTTACACCTATTTAAAATTGTTGATCATTTTTGAGATACAAATGTTTGAATATTTTAGGGGCTAGCCCTCTAGATCCTTAATGGGGACAGGAATGCGTGTTTTGATAAGTGGAATCGATTTAAATCATTAATTCAAACATTTTTTCTTCTATGATGTCTAACAAAATATTTCTACTTCTCTAGTTATATTGCGTCAAAGTTTAAGTATTTTGGCCCCTAAAAATCCCTAGTTACGTAATAAATGGGCGTGGTAATAATTTTTTCTAATAGATATTGGAACGATCAACAACTTTTCTTCTATAATACATTAGAAAATCTTTATCGTTTTTAAGTTATTTGTAATAGAGTTTACCAGTGTTTTGGCCCCTAATTAAAGGGGCCAGCCCCTTTTTCTTGATTTTGTTGGAAAGAACTTTTGATTCTCTACCTCTTTTGTTTTATATGTCTTAACAAAATATCAACTGATAAAAAGATATAAATCAAAACGTGTGAAAATTTTGAATGAAAATTCGTACCCAATTTTCGTGCCCAGGCGAGCTCCAAGAAATGGCGCAACAGGCATTAAACAACTACATGCTGCACAACTCCAAACTATCGTCTACCTTTCCTGAAAATTTGATATTCATATCTCTTACGGTTTCCGAGTTTATAGCTGCACAAAATGGGTCGTCAAAAATTACAAAATGGCCGACAATTCGGTACCGGAAGTGACTATGAAAAAATTAAGAAAAATGTATTCAGTTTAGATCACGCCCTTACATCTGTGAAAAAATGGTTGAGATCGGTCGAATAGATTCCGAGAAATCGCGTGCACAAAATTTGGAAAAAAATAATAATAATAATAAACTAGATACGATCTCGTTACGAGTAACGAGGAGGTCTTCCGTTCAATTTTTCAAACGATACCATTAAAATATCAATGAAATTTCAGAATTTCCACTCACATTTCACATACAGCACATTAAAGATTTAATGTTTTAATCCCCTAAAAATTCCTAATTACGTCATCAATGGGTGTGGCTATGAGTTTTACAAACTGATATTGTTACGATCAACAACTTTGCTTCTATAATGCATTACAAAATCTTTATTGTTTTGAAGTTATTTGTAATAGAGTTTACGAGTGTCTTGGCCCCTTATTTAGGGGTCAGCCCCTTTTTCTTGATTTCTTTGAAAAGGTCTTAAGAATACTAACATTTATTGTTCTTACACCCATCTAAAATTGTTGATCATTTTGAGACACAAATGATTGAATGTTTTAGGGGCCAGCCCTATAGATCCTTAATGGGGACAGAAATTCGTGTTTTGATATGTGGAATCGATTTAAATAATTAATTCAAACATTTTCTCTTCTATGGTGTCTAACAAAATATTTCTACTTCTCTAGTTATATTGCGTCAAAGTTTAAGTTCTTTGGCCCTTAAAAATCCCTAATTACGTAATAAATGGGCGTGGCAATTTTTTTTCTAATAGATATTGGTACGATCAACAACTTTGCTTCTATAATGCATTACTAAATCTTTATCGTTTTTAAGGTATTTGTAATAGAGTTTAAGAGTGCCCTGGCCCCTAATTTAAGGGGCCAGCCCCTTTTTCTTGATTTCTGTGAAAACGTCTTAAGAATACTAACAATTTTTGTTCTTACACCCATCTAAAATTGTTGATCATTTTTGAGATACAAATGTTTGAATATTTTAGGGGCCAGCCCTCTAGATCCTTAATGGGGACGGAAATTCGTTTTTTGATAAATGGAATCGATTTATTCAATAATTCAAACATTTTTTCTTCTTTGATGTCTGACAAAATATTTCTACTTCTCTAGTTATATTGCGTCAAAGTTTAAGTATTTTGGCGCCTAAAAATCCCTAATTACGTAATAAATGGGCGTGGTAATAATTTTTTCTAATAGATATTGGTACGATCAACAACTTTGCTTCTATAATACATTACAAAATCTTTATCGTTTTTAAGGTATTTGTAATAGAGTTTACGAGTGTTTTGGCCCCTAAATAAAGGGGCCAGCCCCTTTTTAATGATTTTGTTGGAAAGAACTTTTGATTTTCTACCTCTTTTGTTATATATGTCTTAACAAAATATCAACTGATAAAAAGATATAAATCAAAACGTGTGAAAATTTTGAATGAAAATTCGTACCCAATTTTCGTGCCCAGGCGAGCTCCAGGAAATGGCGCAACAGGCATTAAACAACTACATGCTGCACAACTCCAAACTATCGTCTACCTTTCCTGAAAATTTGATATTCATATCTCTTATGGTTTTCGAGTTTATAGCTGCACAAAATGGGTCGTCAAAAATTACAAAATGGCCGACAATTCGGTACCGGAAGTGAATATGAAAAAATTAAGAAAAATGTATTAAGTTTAGATCACGCCCTAACATCTGTGAAAAAATGGTTGAGATCGGCCGAATAGATTCGGAGAAAACGCGTGCACAAAATTTGGAAAAAAATAATAATAATAATAAATAATAATAATAATAATAAGAAACAGTACGAAAACAATAAGGTCTTCCGTTGGAAACGGAAGACCTTAATAATAATAAGAAACAGTACGAAAACAATAAGGTCTTCCGTTGGAAACGGAAGACCTTAATAACTAGATCTCGTTACGAGTAACGATTAGGTCTTCCGCCCGATTTTGTTTTCATGGAAGATGAAACACCAAAGATAATCAGTTAAACTTGTGAAAAAAATAAATTGTTTGAACTCTTCTGGTGAGTACCGGAAGTGACGGTTGACAAAAGAAAACCCATTAAATATATCTTCAATCGATTGTCTATCATTTATAAAAGTTTGTGTCTCAATCACTTACAGTGACTAAAATCTCGCTGGTATCAATTTTGTAAAAAGGCTAGGTACCAAAGATATTTGAAATCTTGATTGTTTTCAAGTTATCTGTAATACAGTTTACGAGTGTCTTGGCCCCTCATTTAAGGGGCCAGTCCCTTTTTCTTGAGTTCAATCGAAAGGTCTCACGAATACTAACATTTTTTGTTCTTACACCCATCTAAAATTGTTGTTCATTTTTGAGATACAAATGATTGAATATTTTAGGGGCCAGCCCTCTAGATCCTTAATGGGGACAGACTTTAGAGTTTTGATTAGTGGAATCGATTAGAATCATCAATGCAAACATTTTCTTTTCTACATTGCCTAACAAAATATGTCTCCTTCTCAAGATATATTGCATCAAAGTTTAAGTACTTTGGTCCCTTAAAATCCCTAATTACGCCATAAATGGGTGTGAAAATGATTTTACCTGATAAATATTGCTACAATCAACAACTTTGCTTTTATCTTGCATTACAAAATTTTGATCGTTTTTAAGTTATTTGTAATAGAGTTTACGAGTGTCTTGGCCCCTAATTTAAGAGGCCAGCCCCTTTTTCTTGATTTTGTTGGAAAGAACGTTTAATTATCTACTACTTTTGTTATATATGTCTTAACAAACTACCAACTGATAAAAAGATACAGATGAAAACGTATGAAAATTTTGAATGAAAATTCGTACTCAATTTTCAAGCCCAAGCGAGCTCCAAGAAATGGCGCCACTGGCGTAAAACAACATAATAGTGCACAACTTCAAACTATAGACTACCTATCCTCAAAATTTCAAAGTCATATCTCTGATAGTTTCTGAGATCAGCTCTGCACAAAATAGGTCGTGAAAATGTTCAAAATGGCCCATAAATCGGTACCGGAAGTGACGACAGAAAAAATCTCAAAAATGTATGAAGTTTACATCAAGTCCCATCTTCTGTGAAAAAATGATTGAAATCAGTCGAATAGTTTTCGAGAAATCGCGTGCACAAAATTTGTGGAAAAAAATAATAAGAAGAAGAAATCGTACGAAAACTATAAGGTCTTCCGTTGGAAACGGAAGACCTTAATAAGAAACAGTACGAAAACTATAAGGTCTTCCGTTGGAAACGGAAGACCTTAATAATAATAATAATGTCCTTTATTTATACAGGATAGCACAATTAGTTTTCAAAACTAGTTCACATTGTGGTCCTGAAAACGAATTTACAGACAGCAACTATATACAGAAACTGACAGAACATTTCTGAGAGATAAATAAATATACATTATATAAGATTTAAACTACATGTAATTGCCTAAAATAGAGCCATACATTATATAAACCTTCGATGAAGAATAAAATACAGGCTATCAAATGAATGAAAATAGTCTCTGAGGTAAGCATATTTAAAAGATTCAAAAGTTGAGCGACATGTTAAAAAAAGAGATATATTATTCCATATAAAAGCGCATCGTAAACTGTAAAAGATCTTCTAAAATATTCTGTCTTTGCCCTTGGAACGTATAATGCATTACTTTGACTTAATCTGGTTGAACTTGTATTTATTTGATTTAAATATTTAAAAAAGTCTAGATAATTTGGAGTTAAATCATGTAAAACTTTAAAACAAGAATAATTGTTCTGTACACAAAGTATCTGCAAGAGGCATCCAATTCAATTGTTGTAGCATTTCTGACGTAGAAGAGTAAAAACCACCCCAGCGGCTCGTTTTTGACTATACGAACAAGAGCATTGCCTCAATGCCTACCCGAGAGTCATTTTAAAAAGTTTTTTTTAATTCGAATGTATTTTAAAATTTTATTTACAATCATGAAAGTTCCTGAAAAATCAATTATATGGTCAAAGAAAGAAAGATAACGCTTTATGTAAATCAGTTAACTGTACTATAGAAAAAAAAACCTAAAAAAAAAAAAAAAAAAACCTAAAAAAAACCTATATCTTTTAAGAACCCCTTTTAAATAACATTTAAGCAGGTTTTGAGGATAATCTAATCATATGAAATACTAGTACATAATATTAAATTAAAAAACGCCTTTTTTTATTTTTTCGATTTTTAATGATAAATGAGTCGATCGTCTGCTTTTTTGGAATCCTGGATACCAAATCCTTTATTCTAAAAACTTATTATTTTTTTAAATGAGTAACTAAAAAGATCAATCAATTAATCAATATTTCAAGAATCTGTTATGTATGCGTTGGTTATCTACAATAACATTTCTTCCTTCCAAGTACCAGTTTATTATATGACTGTGTTGAAAAACAGAAGAAAACGTAATTTTAAAAAAATCTCTCAAATTTCAATTAGTCTCTACACGTACTTGCCAGATTCCTCCGTAAAAGTCGGGTCGGAATGTCCTCACGTCCAGTCCGTCTTGGGACTGAACATAGGCGAGGCGTCTGAGGAAGACCCGGTCATTGGGGTAGATGCAATTCTCGCGGACAATGTCCACCACGGCCTGTACGATGTCTGCCCCGCCTGCTCGTTCCTCTAGGGTGCGGTCAGTGAAGCCCTCACAACCCAGACAAAACAAAATGGCTATGTATAGAGCCGATAACGTTGAATATCTTCTACAAATCATCTCCCCCAAAAAATTATGCCGAATTTTCTGATGAGATAGATGCTTTGGATTTATTTTCAAAATATTTAAGTCTCCTAGGTGATGAAACTAACAACTGCGTCATTTTTAACAAGTTTTCATTTTCTAATCTTCGAGTGTTTACATTAACTTAAAATGTGTCCGAAATTCTTTACCAACGCTTGATAACACCAGTGGTCACTTGTGGTCACTTTCAGTAGGATTGCCCATTACATATGACCAGGCCTTTCTCACACCAAAATGCAATGGGTTAAAAGCGATGTAATGTATGAATAAAGCCATGATATGCAAAGTCACGTTACGTAAAAACGTTTCTTTTTATGTGTAGACATATTTGTATATAGTATTTAATTATAACCTGTTCTAGAATAATTTATTAAAATAAAGGGAAATTATAATCTACCGGCTCTGTAAAAAAAATACTTCAAGTGTCTGTGATGTGATCATGGTATGAAGATAATATGGATGCATTGCAATTTGTTGCAATATTTCACCATTTCTTAAGATACACGTAAATGTACACACTATAAATGCATATTACACGTCAGAATGTATCGAATTAATAAAAACAAGCGAACAAGATTTAAATGTTACTTCGATGGGTTCGCCGAGGCAATAAAAGACAATCCAAGCAGAGACATAAATAACAGAGACATAAATTTATTTATGTCTCTGATTCAAGCAAAAAAATATTTAAAAAATTGAAAAATGTAAATTTATTTTTAAAGAAATTGAAATGATAAATATTGATCAAATTTTAGGTACAATGTGACATCAGACAATAGTGTCATGATTCGTACTTTGAATGAATCCGGAATAATCATAACTAACTTTACAGGTTTAAATTTAGTTTTCGCAGCACATTTCCGGAAGCAAAATTCTCACTTTCACTCGTTGAAACGCAAAACAAACAATTTGAAGTGAACAAAAGGTAAGATAATCCCCGAAATTGATCATTTGAGATTCTTGAGTATATAGTATAACAAAGACTCGATATCAAATATTATGGATTGTGTTGTTCTGTTATTTTAAAAAAGGCACAGGATGCATGTATGCACGCGCATCCGTGATAACAATGCAAGTGCACTAACTGACTCAGGGTATGCATAAATAGGCAGCTTGTTTTGCCATTTACAAAGTTAACAAAGTGATAATATCTGTATGTTTTATTGAACTCCAGGGTATAAATTTCTGAATATTTATGGTTAGTAAAATAAATAAATGCCAAGTACAATGGATGGATCAATAAATGATGTGTTGTAAAGGAAACTTGTAATGTATCAACGATTCGTTTAAATTTAAGTTGTAGTGTTATATTAATTCAATTTCTTTTTTCTTCAGATAGCCATGCTTGATGTCACATGAGGATTAAGAACTCCTGGTTTTATACATTGACAACGTAACAATATTGAAATGAATTTTCACCCAAATGCGATGGCAGCCCACCAAATGGCTGGTGCGGGAAGAAATTATGCCTACATAAGACAACCAATAGTCGGAGGTCATGCAGGTCTCTCTCATATTCCTCTCAATCTCATGCAGACAATGCAACCAAGTCAGGCAGTCTTGTCTGGAAACCCGATGATGCTTCAGCACCCGAACATTGCTCAACATGGCCAGGTCTTGTTAAGGCAGGGTCAGCCATTGCTTCTGAGACAGCCTGGGACAAATCTGTTGCAACAACAGGCTCAGGGATTTGTACATAATGGACTCACTGAAGTACCTGTCAGTGGAATGCTTAGTTCAAGATATAACTTGAATTTGCAAGGACAGAATAGTATGAAAGTCAATGCTCTTCTTGGACAAAGAGTTAATATGAATCATCAAGGACAAGCGCAGTTACTGAATGCTAGGGTGAATTTGAATTCACCTCAGCAGGCTGGTAATGGAGCAATGGTGAGAAATCTAATGGGAAACAATATTCAAATCCAGAGGCCGGCTTATGTCCTTCAAAATGGCCAAAATATGTTTACTTCAACAGTTAGCAGTTCTCCTTTACAGACTCATACAATAGTCACAAGTTCCAATTATTCTCAGTTAACCACTTCATCATCGACAGAGGTAAGACAACCATCTGAATCTAGCCAGAGTCCCCAGGAAGCAAGTGCCTCCCCTAAACCTACCCTGACCCCAGAGAATAGTGGATCTGTCCATGAAACATCAACCAGTTCTCCTCCTTGTTCTGAGTTGACTACAGAAAGTCCTAGCAATACCCCACAGAGTAGTGAAACTACTATGGTGTCTGTTGCAGAATCATGTCCAAGCACCCAGGGATCAAAACTTGTCATTCCAACAGAAACCCGAGTCCTGCATAGAGAAAAACCATATGATAGAATAATACGCCCCAATTATATAGCACTTACTGACCCAAAGAACCATACAAGCAATAAAAAGGTTTGTAGTCTAATACTAATTTTATTATCTTTTCAATTGAAAGAGCATTTTATTTATGATTTTCAATACCAATACATTTATTTATACAAAACCCCCAAAATATAGATGTTAAAGTATTTGCAATGCAAGTCAATTATGTATTCATATTTAAGAGGGCTGAATGGTCATGGCCATTTAAATGCTATATTAGCCTCCTTTTAAAGAAGAGCTCTGTATAAAGATATAGAAATATGTTCAATTTTAAAGCTAAAATTTTTGGGCTTTTTCTTAAGTAAATAATAGCTTATGGCCAAAAATATCATATTTGAAACTTGAAAATTTGAAGGCAGATCTTATGGTTAATTTGTTGACCATCCAGCATCCTTAATAATAAATTTGTCTTGTATTTCTTTTTTAGAATTTTTTTTTATAATTTACATCTATAAGAAAAACAAGATTTATACATGTGACCTCAAGGGAAAAAATATGATATTTAGTAGAATGAATGTAGAACAATCTTCTGTCTTCATACATATTTATCATGTTATCAGTTAATTTGTACAAGTGATATTTTATATACAATTTCCTTTCTTTTTGTCATATGAGGTATACAATTTTAAGTCATCCATGCAGGGTTCACTATTTGATTTTTTTTTGTAACCAACTGTAAACAATCAAAAAGCCTCAACACCAAACAGTTTCCTAGGCCAGCTTTTCAATTATGTTTATATATCACACATTTACCTGTATATGAAATTGGATAAATTTTAGGTGGTTATTAATGACATCAGAATAAATTGTTCAGTGCTAGTGTTGGTGATAGACTACTTCAGAAAGTCCAAACATAATCTGAATCTGATGGATGACTAAACATGATGCTCTGACCTGTGTATCTATTATGTATACTTTATTTATCAATATACACATAAAACTCTCTGTGCAGGATTCAAAAGATCTTTTGATTGAAAGTTTACAAAAAGAACTACAAAGGCTACAGAAAGAAAATTCAGAACTGAAAGTGGAAAACATGAAATTAAAAGGAGACCAGGTATGTAAAGAATTTCAGAATCTATCAGTATTTTCTAGAAAAGCAAATAAAGGCTTTTATATAAACCAGGTTACAATCACACAGAAAGGATTGTGTGTAGAATTTTATAAAGGATGTTCAATTTCTCTCAACAGCTAATTGAGAAGAATAGTAATCATGACATGCAAGTTGATTACTCTGGTGATAATTATCAGCAATGGTAATTCACTATGTTCTCCATACGTCTTTAATGACAATCTGAAATGACTTCATTATGAAAAGTAATTTTTCACACAAGCTTTGATGTTAGTAATTTTTTATGAAATGGATAATAAAACAGTGATTCAAAATGATTCAAACATATTCACTTACTGTGAATTATCTTACACAATGAATAAAAATCTATGATTTTAAGTGTACATAAAACTTTCAAAACACCTACACGAAAGTTAAAATGTTAGTTACTAGTATATGCATATATGGTATAAGTATATATAAAGGCTAATTGTAAGCTAAATCAGGTACTTCTATATTGTTGATTTTGAGTGATACCTTTCTTCTCTTTTGAAGTCTGAGAAAGAAAGTCTTGGTTCAACATCGTCAGAACCTACTCTAGTCAGTGTAGATTCAGCACTTGAACAGCAGAGTGGAACTGTAAGGATGGATCAGGAAATCTCGAAAGTGGCCGAGGAAGAGGAGATCGATGAGGATGCTTTGTTAAATATGGACAGTCAGACAGACAATGTCACATTGGGTGCTAGTACTGGAAATCCAGAAGTTACCCTAGAGGGTCAGAGCTCAGATGGGAAACCTCAATCTGATTCGGAAAATAGTGTCCAGGACACAACGAACATTGTTTCCATGGCAACCAATTCTCAAAGCTCGTTGAAGGCAGAAACTGATCTAGCTGCTGACAATAAAAACTTACACAGAGCTAGTGACATTGAAGCACAGTAAATTCTGAGATTGCAATATATTTTTAAAAGATAGACGTTGCCATGGATATTATGTGATTAGTTTTTAAAACAACTTTATATGTACATGTATTTTAAAGTGTTTGAATTCTGCATGTGCTACATTGTATATGATATTTGTGATTTTCAATGTTTGTTTCTTACGAGTTTTTTTATATCAAGAAAATAAGCACATTTTAAGCACACATATTTTTATACTTAGATCCAGAGTCAATCCCAAAATCCCCCGAAGATCTGTTTGTCTGATTGAAGCTGGCCACTTTATGGGTAGCAAGCTTAGGGTGATGATTTCTTTATTAGTTTCCTAGAAACTTGAATTGTAGAACATTGTTGTGATGATTTATGGAAAACAGAAATAGCTAATCTGGTATATAGATTTAGTCAGAATCCTTAATCTGTAAAATACAATAGCTTTTATTTGTTTGTTTGTTTGTTTTTTTTTGTTCTTTCGTGCTGTTACTGGATTTTGGCATGATGTACATGTGTCTTTTTAAAAATGCAGGGTCATTTTCTTTTTAATTCTAAGAATCCTAGCAATATCTACTTAATAGATGACATGTATTATGGAGTGATATTAATTGTTATAATGTATGCATGTATCTCCACATATAGATCATTTGAAAAAGATGTCAATCTGAGCATTTAGTAAATATCTCATGTATCTTTCCTTTTATTTAAGAAAGGAAATCTTCCTATTAAGCTTTTCTGTTTTTTTGACATTTAGATTTTTTTTGTTATTGTTTTATTTTTGGAAGGGATGGGGGGGGGGGTTACCACTTAATTTTTATATAGTTTAACTATTGCTTCGGTATCAAAGTGCACATATTTACGAAAAAGTTGTCGTTAATATTTTGAATATCTAAACAAAATGAAGAAAAATAAACTTAATCATGTCAATATAGGCATACAAAGTACTATTTAGGCATATCAAACACTGTTCTTTAATTTTTAATCATAAATTTTGTATTAATTTGAAGAAGACAATCTACATGATGTCAATACTTATTAGATTTGATTTAAATCACTTCAATTTAAATAAAATGTCTTTTTATATTCGAATTACAAGCTATAAAGGAGCAATTAGTGTTGAAATTGTGGAGGGATGGTTAATTTTATACCTTTAACTTTTAAATGAGAGGGAATATGGGATGTTTTACTTTTAATACTGCATAAGCCTAAAAAATGAGTTGATTAACAATCAAATGATTGTATTCATTTGTTTTACACTGCACATGAAACTATTAAGGTTAGGTTTGTGTGATAATATTTGTTTGAAATGTGAACACAGTATATTAGTGTTGATTTTCATAATTTAAAACAAGAGTGGCATGTGTTTGAAATATGCTTATAACTTCTTTTTCAAGTCTATAATATGAAATAGTCTCTACATGAATTCATGTAGGATTGTAGGGCAGTGGATGTTGGATATGCATGTACTTTCGTTAATGATCAGTTTTAGAATTTAGACTATTATCTCTATGTATTTTGTGACATCTTTGTTTGTTACTCCATTGTTTAGGCTTTATCTGTTTTGGTACCTTTGTTTTGTATTTTTAAATTAGTTATGATATGACAATGATTTGAATATCCAGGTTGTCCGTTCCTCTGATTTTCAAAAATTATGCCCTGATACAGTAAAACATGCTTATAGCGAACACGCTTATAATGAATTTATGCTTAAAGTGAAGTGATATTCATTCTCTGTGTGTTTTAAACATATTGCTAAGCTAATGTATATAACAAATTTTGTTTATAGCGAAGTCAAATTGCCTGTCCTTGGCAGTTTGCTATAAGCATGTTTTACTGTAGATGTTGAGACAAATCAGTTCTACTGCACTGCAGACAGGCACCCAGATGCCAGTTGGAATCCTAATCAAGCTGTATGGAAAGGTACAGTAATGCATATCTTTATCTAGGTATTCATTGACCGAGTTTATAAGACAATTTGTAGGGAGGGACAGCATTAAAATATACAGAGTAGAAATATTACAGTATGTGTTTTAGGTCATTGTATGTAGAAACTTACCATAGTAAAATAAGGGACAAGTACACTCAAAAGTATGTCAATATTTTCTTTTTTTCATATATATTTAATTGAAAACAAGACTTATTTTTGAAAATTTTTGTAAGATGTGATATTTTAAACTCAACACTTAAGATGTTTTTTAAAAGCTCCGGTATGTATCTTTTGAGCTGAAAAATCTTAATTTGGATTGTTAATATCAAATCTCAGGAAAAGAAGGTTGTTAAAATATTTAAGTTTGATGCCAAACAAGTTAAAGAAATTCTGAATTTATCAATCCAGTTCTTTATAAAATCAGTCCAGGGGTTACTTTTAAACAATTCAACATTTTCAATGAAATATATAGTGAAAAAAATGACATACTTTTGGCACCTGGGTGTTTTAATTTAAGAATAAAGGAACAAAACCAGAACACAAAACCACAGTTAAGTTAGCTTAACCGATTCTCTTGCTTTCATTCATCAGACTATGGCTTTTGCATGTTGTATTCAGTTGCACTGTTTATGATAAACATAGAACAGAAATCAGGACAGACTGACTGCTACTTATAATGCACACTGGCAATCTTTCCTTTATACATATGCTTACATTGAGTGCTTATGTTTTCATAAGATAAGGTAAAAATTTGTTTGGCAAAAAGTGAACTATTTTTCCAAAAAATTTTTTATATATATATATATATATATATATATATATATATATAGGGCATGGGAAATATCTATGAATTTCAAGATATTCTGAAAATTAAACTTTTATAAATGAAAATAATTGTTTGTATTAAAGATCATGTTTGCTAGATGTGTTTTTATTTGGCACAGAATCTTTTTAACTCTATTTTTAGTTTTTTACTGGTCGTTTGTCAGTTCTGGATTTTGTCAAAATTTTTTTCCTACTTTTCAAGCCATTGTCATAAATCCATGACATCATTTTGAAAACTTTCTGATTGTTGTTGACTTTATTTTTAATCTTTCTGATCAGTAGCCAATAAAAGTGTTCACATTGTTGAATATCAATGCAAGTTCTCATGTCATTTGTTATAACATAAACGCATGCATCAACATATAAAAAAATATATGTACATAACACATGCTGTGCAAAAAAAATCTTAAAAATTGTTATTTGGATGTTTTTGTTAAAGAAATAACTCGCTTGTTTAATATTCCATCTAAATACGTCCTGAATGAATTTTAGCCCTGGTTGCATAATTTGGTTGTTATTAATTGCTACTCATCAAGACGTGTTGTTCGGATGTCCTACAGCTCTAAACTGTGTATAGCCCTTCCTGGAGTAACAGGTGGGTCTCGGTGTACAATTATAGATTGTATACTTATTTCATGAGTATATGTGATGAGACAAGCGTGTAGAGGTGTACTCTTTATAAAGTAATATAGAGCAACTATGCATGGTCTTAAATTGTAACTTTACAAAGATTGCTCTCTGAATTCCATGGTCGCAAACCACAGCCAGTTTACATATTCTCTCCAATCTCATTAAAAGAGTCTGGGAGATATACCGTTACGGGCCGTTTCTGCAGACGATACCCTCTGGACAGTGTTCTAATACAGGGGCGTGACTGACGATGTGACAATGTGCAGTTTGATCTTGAAACTGACCAGTTTCATAACTTATTCGAATATCTAAAACAAGGATTATCTAATTCCTTCCCATAAATCCAATTTACGCAGGCGCATTTGAAGTTTCATCTCAACTTAATTAGTCAGCCCGTTGGTCAGACTAATCAAGGGATATGTAGTTTTTAAAGACCTTGACATTTGACCTCTTCGCCTTACCTTCTAGAATACAAACTCTTGTACCAAGGATTGCAAAAGGTAATAAGTGTGTGTTTTGTATAAACCATGCATATATATTAGTTTTTTGAATATAGTCTGGAGATATGACATTTTACCTTGAACTTCATACTTTCTCAGGCGTTACTTACCCAAAGGCCATTATTTGAGTCTTGAATTGTAAGGTTTTAAGTTTCAAATGTCTTCAACTTTATACAGTATCTTTCTTCCAACCACAGGCACCTAACATTAAAACATTTTTTACGGGTAGATAATTTTAATATGTGCTGTAATTATTGTACAGTAAATTATATACATGTACTGGAAATGTTTTTTAACGTCAGGTGCTTGTGTTCCCAAGTAAATCTGTCAATTCAAAAATGATTTGAGTAAATGTTGTCTTTGACTCCAGTTGACCAAACCAAAACGCTGATCGTATAGAGATGTTCAAGTAGTTTTTTCATCGGTACTAACCTCTCACCGGGACTGAATTGTTGACGGCACCTTGATTATCAGTTGAAAAGAAATCTCATTCTGTATGATACTAGTATATATTTCTTGTTTTTTTTAAAGATTAAAACTCTGATCAATGTTGACAATTTTTAAAACTTTAAAATTCGTTACTTTAAAATATTCTTCGACTGTAATTTTCTAGTAATTAAATTAATTGTTGTCCATTTCGTAATATCTGCATCCTTGATTACCAGGCAATGGTAAACAGTGTTGCAATACATTTTTAACATGTAATTTCCATAGTACACCTTATTATAAGCCTATTTATAAGTTGGTTAAAGTTCATTTTAAAGGGGATAAAATACCAACCGACACGGAAATTGAGTTAACTGTAATTATGTGAACTTGAACATGAGTTAATTTTCATATTTCATGGGTATAGTAAAATACATCTGGCACATCGAATTTAATCCAAGGACACTTCAGAACTCCTAAAATTCACGTCTTGATAAATTTAGATGTTTATATAGTTTTATAGACGCATGGTCTTGACCACATTTTAGTTAACAATGTGAAAAGACACATGCTTGATTTTGATTACTTTATATAAAAGAAAACGAACTTTGCCCAACACAGTTACAGTTAATTCACCATGAACGGCTTGTTGTTGCTGTCCTTTGTGTTTGGTATAGTATTTCAAATTTGAGTTTTATTGCATGTCATCTTCGATAAAACATAAATGTTAATATTTGATATTCATACAGTTATGCACATGTATTCTAACACTTTGCGCATAAATTATGTTACACTACGCGCAATACATGAATAATTTTGTTTGGTGTGTCATCAAGCTATAAAGGTTTCTGCAATTCAATCAAATCAGTGTTAAGTGAGCTTTGTTGATCATATGTTGTCTGTTGTTGGTTTGTCTGTTAACTTTAAACAATGTTAAGGTCAAGATCTAGTCAATGAAAGGCGCAAGGACAAGGGTTTGTTTAATGCCGTTTTTGGAGAGACTGTAGGCATTGTAGATATATTTCATTAGTCAAAAATGGTCAAAACACCGAGATTTGTTACTTTATCCTTCATATTTAATTGAAAATAACAGTTTAAAACATGATTTTTCATTGTATTTACCAAAAATTTAAACCCCGGTACACCTTATGAAACAAAGATATTGTTATGAAGCATTATTAAACGAATTCATATCTTGATTTTCATAAACCTGTAAGCATCTTTCATTTACTAGATCTTGACCTTAACAAACCTCTGTTTCCGAACCACTGAGTCAATTACAACCAAACTTGGCATACAGCTTTATAATTTGCTGGATAAAGGCCTTTAGTTTATGACTAGCGCAATATACAAGGAAAGACACAAAGAAAATAATCATAACAGGGAGAAATATTTGAAATATTTGAAAGATTGTGAAAAAACTTGTACGTATAAATGAGGTAGCGAGGTATACACGCAATAATTCGATGCTTAAAATTCAAATATATCATGTCCCTAGTGGTCTGAGAGGATCCATAAGAATTGGCGGGTGGTGTTGGGATCCAAATGAAAACAAAAATGTTACGTATATATTCATGTACTGTATTTTTTATTCATAAGTTGTCGGAGAGGAAAAGAGGGGCTACATTAGGGTGTAATGGGGTTTCGTAGCGAAGGGTTACGGTGTTTTGAAGAAATGGAGCTTAAGAAAAAAAAATAAAATCATCTCATATCAAAACGCAAGCTTGTCTGATGATTTTTAAAGTTTAAGATGGTATGGAACATCTGTCAATATTAATTTAGAATTTTCAAATTTTACAATGTTTTACCAAAACATGCATTTCAATTTTTTAGGAAAAGTTAAAACTTTTAAATCTCCAACAGGATTTCCAGATTTCTAGTGAACCCTAACCCAAAGCACTACGCTGTTAGGTGACAATTTTGTAAAAGAAACTATTTATTAAATTACACTTTATTTATTGTTTATTTCGATATTAAATAGTACGTCACATTATGGTGGTGTCCCATATATATCACCTTAATTAAGTATAACGTATGGGTCAGAAAGAGAAAAGTAATTTTATAATTACTCAGCTACATGAATCATTGGACATTGCTGCTCTGGAGAGTGACATGGCTACCTAGCCTCTTTGTTCTACATTTATGTAAAATTTTGTAATTTTACCGAAGAAACTGTGAATGTATTTTATCATTGTGCAGGGGTTTGTTTGGCTGAGGAGCTGAAACCTGTTCAGCCTGGAAAAGAAGATCCTATTTATGACTTCAATGTGAGTTACCTTTTGAAATTTCCCATCTCTAGTATCTTATTTATTTAAAAGCGTATGTTAAGACTGATCTTTGAAATCGGGAATCTTAAATATCCTTATTTTCTTTGCATCATTAAGAAAAACAGCATTAATTTCAGTATGTATGCCAGCAGTAAACTTATTACAATAGACATAGTCAATATTTGGCCCTGGGTCACTTTTCTAATGCAACATTCGTTGCCTTTTTGTCTTCACCAATAGGTGCGTGTGGTAGGAGGCAGTAATACCGACATCGCCCAGTGGCCATGGCAAGCATCCCTCCGCTACAATGGCGGACATACTTGTGGCGCCATCATCATCAGCCCAAACTATCTTTTGACCGCTGCTCACTGTGTCAGCGGGAGAATGTAAGTAGTCTTCATTTTTTATATACTGCACTTTCAAATGATCAATATAACTTATTTCTAGAAAGAAAAAACCCACCGAAAACGTATCATCTCTTTGACAGTTGCTCCTTATACCACAAACTTTTTTTATACTAGTATTTTGAGTTTCAAATTTGATACGGCTACCTCTTTGGTGACTGATCTCTTGGAGTAAAGATGGGCTCTGTCACCTTTGGGCAGCGAAAATGTTGAAATTACAACACTTAAGAATAGTTTTAAAGGAGACATAAGTAAGCAATGTTTACATGACATTGTATATGTTCGCAGTTCCTCCCTGTTCGATATCGAAGTTGGGTCATCCAACAGAGGAAGTGGCACTGTTTACAAAATCAGCAGCATTACTGAGGTGAGGATTTTTTTTCTAAATTTTGAATTTGCTACCAGCAAAAAAGAAATAAAAAACCCCAAATTGCAACCAGTTGAAAAAAGAAAAGTTCTTTTGAAAAGTAGTTTGCTCATAGGTTTACCGATATGCTGAATACCTTAAACTGGTACTAGTATATATACAAAGGTGTTTTTTTTTCATTCAGCACTCCGGTTACAGCGGAAGCTCCGCGGGTTTCCCCAATGACATTGCCATCCTGAGGACCCAGAGCTCTCTCGTCTTCTCCGACACTGTGCAGGCCGCCAATCTCCCCCCTAACAGATACTACAACCACGACCTCCACGAGTGTTACATTACTGGCTGGGGCAAAATCAGAGGAAACCAAAGTATGGAGACAACTTTATTCATTGATTTTCTTCATAATAGTATGTTAGTGTGACAATATATTGATCCCGTATAAAACTACAGTGCTAAGTTATTACCCTCTCTTATGAGGGAACGGTTTCTGTCATATGAGTGATACATATTTGTCTAACCTGTACTTTGCCATTTTGGCATTATATTATTAGACAGTCTGTCTATACTTTGTTATAATTGATAATCTGTCTACAGTCTACATCAACGTCTGACCTACAATTTGTTATTAGATTGAAGCAGATATTAGACAGTCTGCCTACGGTCTACATCATCATCTAACTTGTACTTTGTTCTAATAGATAGTCTGCCTACGGTCTACATCATCATCATCTAACTTGTACTTTGTTCTAATAGACAGTCTGCCTACGGTCTACATCATCATCTAACTTGTACTTTGTTATAATAGACAGTCTGCCTACAACGCTCCAGGAGGCCATGATCCCTGCCATCTCTAACACCGAGTGTGCAACCAGAATGTCCGGAATCAATGGAGCATCCATTTTTGATCAACACACATGCAACTTTGATGCCTATGCAAGCACAAATGCATGTCAGGTAATTGAATGAGATTGTTCTGATTTTGTACAACGACGGAGATAACCAATTTCATTTAGAGTGAACTTATCAAAGATGTTGACGTACATACAATATGTTTATAATATATAAGTATTGCCTGTTTGGGTGACACTATTTGTTTTATAATCAGGCATGTAGCATCGTTTTTTAAAAATCATAATCCGGGAGGGGGGCTGACGTAGTTTATCTATAACTTCAGTTTTACTCGTAATTTCCTTATTTTTATTCAATTTTTTTACATGCTCCAAAAAAGTGTTTGGGGGGGGGGGGGGGGGGGGCGCAACTCCATAATAATTCAATTTTTTATATGTAAATTTAAGAAAATTTGTTGCTTAGTAAAAAAGTGGGGGGGGGGGGCAGCCCCCCTCCCCTCCCCCCGCCCCCCCCCCCCCGATGCTTCGTGCCTGATTGCGTGGACCCTGAGGTCCACGCAGAAAATATATAAGCGAGGTTAAACCGGATGCTATGGGGAAAATTCAGCCTGCGCATGAGCTAGCCTGGTTCCTGTGCGTAATGGGTAGCTCAGGGAACCAGGCTAGCACAAGTTTATCTGAATCGGGATCGGGATTCCATGCCATATGTGTGCATAAGTTCAAAGGGCGCTGTAATTGTAAAGTTGTCGGTAAACAGTAGTCAGTACAGAAACAAAGTATTCCTTTTAAAGAAACAATCGGCATGTGATATGAACTGTCAGTAATATAAAATAAGTAAATGTTATGCCGAAACTACAACATGCATCAAATAGCATAATTTGCAATGTTTTGTTGTTTTCCCATCGTCGGTGACCCACGTGTGATTCATATCGATTCTCTCCATAGAAAATTTGTGGACTCGAAACCGTGGTTTGCGACGATGTTGTTTTCCGTATACACATGTAACTTAACTTTACTTTTATAGTAGGTAAGGCTAGAGTACTTCCCGATTAAAATTTTTTAAGCATTTATAGTCTGTCCCAAGTTATTGCTTCCATCACATTTTGATGATTTTTAATAAAAATACACATACCTGTGAAAGAAATACAATTGAAATCGATGAAAGGGAATATATCTAAGATATCTTCATTGAACAATTTTCCCTTTTCACTTATAACATTTCACAGGAACGAAAACAATTTTCTTACGGAGATTTATAATGGGAAATGTTTACATCTTTTCTCCATTCGGAATACACTCGGAATACATCGCGCAATTTGTTAACGTTATCATCCGGGCTTATTAATGGCTGATGCAATGCAATATCTCCGTAGACTTTCAATTTTGGGATGTGTATTGAAACCTGAAGCGGTAGAGGGGGCGTTTCAAAACAGATAATCTGGACATTTTTCATATTAGTGGATGAACGTTGTTTCGCGCACAAAGGTATTTACTATTATTGAAATATCAAGCAAAAAGTGGTGGAAGCAAAAACTCGGGACAGAGTATAAGTGTGATTGAATAATTATGTCACTGTATAAAAGTTTAAATCTCAAGAAAAATGCATCAAAATATGAAATTAATTTAAACAAAGCTGTCACTGCATAGTTAACAAAGTAGTGCGAATCGTAATGTGTGCACAAATAGGAGATTTCGCCGAATGCCTGATACTGTACATGTAGACTTTATAATTATTAAATAGATAGATCATAATTATTTTAGAAGTAAGAACCCTTTAAATTCTGAGATAGAAAGTAAGGGCTATACATATACGTAATCCAACGTACAAATTTAGTGGTTAAAAGTAGGCGGCTAGAGTCGGTGGAAACTTTGATAATCTTAAGGCTTTCTCGTTTTCGTTTGAAACACATGCAAATGGTCCACGTATTGTAGTCCTTTTTTTAAAGGACAGCAACTTGTTATACTGAATGTTTCGATTTTAAAGAAAACTTCACAACTTTAAAATTTTATATATATATAGGAATGACGCACATGAACTATGGCGAACCGTACGCGCATAATAAATGCGCATATAACAATCCGTGGTATTACCCGTTGCAAAGTGTGTTGCTATCGCTATGAGAGTATAATGATTAATAATTTACATAATACTGGTATTTAGTTTGATCATCATGATGTTTTTTCCCAATTGCATACTAAAAGCCCTATCTAATTTTTCTTTTAACATGGATTTGGGAATTTAGAATCTGTCTCTATTTATTATCAACCGATTCCATTTTAGGGAGACTCTGGTGGACCAATGGTATGCAGAGCATCTCCAAATGACGAGTTTGTCGCGGTTGGCATTGCATCCTGGGTAATCACGGGCTGCACAGGAGCTTATCCTTCCGTATATGTCAGAATTGCTTATTACCTTGATTGGATGATCAGCAATGGAGCTCCTTTGTAAAATGTTGTTCCGTTAACAATAAAGCTATGAGATGTAACTTTTAAAAATGTTTTTACTTTCTTTCATATAGAACACTTTTTGTTGGTAAGCCATATTTAGTTGGCTTTTCCTGAGATAGTATAATACAAACACTTCTCACAAATTGCCTTCATGCAGTAATGGACAGTAAGCAGTGGCAGTACTGTCTCAGTTTTCATGGAAGTAAGCGTAAGGCCAACATGTAAGTGTAAGGAATGATCGATTGCAAGAAGTGCGTGGACATTTCCGGTAGTTGTAAACTCTGAAAGAAAACGGTAGACAATCTGTAGGTTAAGTAGTATCTAGTCGATACGCCACGAGCATCCGTGGCAGATACTGGACCTGACAATCGCTGTAGCCAGCATAGACTAATTAAGAAGTTGGCAAACGTAAACAATAACTGCTGGTAAGTTGCACAGCACGTGCAAGTGAACAGAGAGCACCATGCAGTTTAAGTAGAATGCATACAATTTGCATATCATTTGTACTATCTTGATACATATATTTGTGTTGTTGTTGCACAGTGTCAAGTAAAGTGTAGTTAATATTTTCCTTTAGGCAGTTAAAATACTTTAAAAAATATATGATAATGAAGACAAAGTGCGAGTGGGCGAGACCATCCCCGAATACAAACCTAATCCGGAATTTGAAGCTCTGAAACAGGACTTTAAATCTTACCATAAATCGTCCTCGATATTTGGAACAAGGAAGTAGGTATTCGTAAACAAATATAACTTTGGACGAGCGTTCAGTTCCCATAACACATATAAAGTGCCAAATAATGTGGCAGGATGAATGGGAATAAAATAAAAGAGGAAGAGATTCTTCACGAGGTCAGGCTGAACGTAAGTATTTTATGTATTATATATTACTTCCTATCTTGCAGGGATTAAGATTTCCTTTAATCTCTTATCATTCAAGAGAAATCGAGACACGTGTTATTATGTACAAACGACTTTAAATCTAGGGCATCATATTCGTCTCACACATGCATGTTTACTTATATACTTTAAAAAGAATTTACTATATTAAACCTCTACCATTTTTTGGTTAAAACTTCCCGAATCAAACACAGGTACATGTGTGTGGGTTATCAATTTAATTATCATACATGTTTTACCGTTTTACCGTTTTACATTACATGTCCAACATTTACCTGCACTTTTATCAACAACTGCTTAATTTTCCGGTGCCTATCTTTGTGACATGAAAAGATATGTGAACGAATACAATTCTATCCATCAACTAAATTATAAGACCTCTAGGGGCAATACATTTCAATATATTAACCTAGGGGCAAGTCATTATCAATATTACCAATTACGGGTTTTGTTAAAATAAATACAATTTCACCCCTTTTTAATGTTTATATAAAGACTTATGCCTGATATTCAATATACTAGCCACAAACTAATACATGTGCACTCACGCTGTATCAGTCAAAATATTAATTTTTACCCCTTTTCTCTTCTTTCGTCTTTCAGATATTAGAAGAACAGAGGCACTACCTTTGTAAACACCTGAATCCCCAAGATCATTTTGCCTACCTGAGGTCTAAACATCTCTTGACGAGGGAGGATGAGGAGTTAATTAAATCAGAAGTGACCAGTAAACGGCGAGCCGAGAGGTTCCTGGACATTCTGGTCCAGAAGGGACCAAATTGCTACAAATCGCTTGTCGATGCTCTCTTAAAGAACGGAACCCAGTTATTTCTAGCCGAAAAGTTGAATAAAGAATATGAACGAAAGAAGATAAATTTACATAGTAAGATGCATTACGTTTTAAATTTTTTTGTGAATTTTCTTGAAGGATACGGCACACAGTGCATGTAGAGCTTATTATACGAAAGAAAAGAGGACAGTGGAGGTGGGGGTGGGACAAGATTCAATAAATCTAGATTAAATAAAGTTCTTTCAATCTATCAGTACTAGTATCTTGACGCACTTACGCTCTACATAAGTTTTATCATGATTAAAGACGACCGATTTGTTTTTTTTTTGTTATAAAATATAGAGGTTAATTTGAGAATTAACGTGATAAAAAGCGCAAAATATATGTACATGTATAAGTCAACAAGATTTATATCATAAGTTTAAATGTCGGAAATGACACTATAAATCAATAGTAAATGGTGATTGCACAGATCAAATTGAAACATTGTTCAAGTTACAGCTTGAATGTTTTTCTAAGTATATAATCATGTCCTGTTAAAACATCTTTATGCATATTCCTTTCCGCATTAGACAGACAACAAAATCATTTAAGGAAAGTTCACATGTAATCTTTATACAATAAATAGGACATACTGCTAGCATTCAGGATTTCAAAACTAATTAAAGGGATTTAACATGCATCTAATATGTATTTTCATTTATTACATTCTTAGTCATAATTACAGTTTTTTTGCATATGTGATACAGATGACATCGCACTCCGGGGCTGATACAGGTTAGGCTGATACGGATCTGTATCACACCCCGTGCGGAACTCCTCTGCCTTCTTTAGTTTCGGCATTTGTGCATGTTGACAAACGAAAAATAAAACATTTGTAACAGTTGACATTTTAAAGTGCAGTTTAAAACTACAAATGCTAGCCACTGTTTAGGAGCAATTAATTT